>NW_021163681.1:0-28631 GCF_004324835.1 Dendronephthya gigantea | reverse complement strand
TTCCCGTCCAACTTGTTTTATGATGGTACTTTACAGAACGGCGTCACCGTTGGTAAATATGGTTTTTTCCAGCTTTGAGTTCTGACTAGATTTTACCCTCCAGCTGGTGTATGTTGGACAATACTAATACAGCATAATTTTTTCCACAGCTGAAAGAATGCAGCCAGGTATGGATTTCCCTTGGCCAGTACCTGAGAAACCAATGTTCTTTTACGCTACAACTGGGCAAGAAGAAATTGGATCTTCTGGCACCTCCTTTCTTAACAGGTTAGCACCTCCACTGCGACTTTTATTTCTGATTTTAAAAAGAGATAAATTTGCAGACATTTACATTTCCCATCATAATCTTGTCGTGTAGGACCGAGGCTGCTGCTGTGGAAAAAATTGCAACTCGATTTCTCCGTGCTGGTGTTAAGCCTGAACAGATTGGCGTGATCACTCCTTATGAAGGCCAACGAGCTTATATCGTCCAGTACATGCAGTACAGTGGCTCTATGCATGTCAACTTATACCAAGTAATATCTCTTTATTGCTGCTATACACCACTTGTTTGCACAGTATATGACTTCAGATATTTTTAGGAAATTGAAGTGGCAAGTGTGGATGCATTTCAAGGACGTGAAAAAGATTACATTATTTTGTCTTGTGTCCGTTCTAATGAACATCAGGTAAATGCATCTCAAAAAACAGGTGATGTTCATGTTATATGTATACTGAAGGAATATTTCGTCTGTGTTTCTTGTAGGGTATTGGCTTCTTACAAGATCCTCGTCGTCTAAATGTTGCATTGACTAGAGCCAAGTTAGTTTTGCCTTTTGTCGTTTAATATTTTACTCGGCTTGATATTTTACGCGGTACTCCTTTTTTGTATAGATATGGAACTTTGATTGTTGGAAACCCAAAAGTTTTGTCCAGGGTTGGTAAATCCTAAAGTTTCTTACGTATTTTATTTTGTGGCGACTCTGCTCAATCCTTCACAGATCTGCCTAGAATATTTTTTGTATCTTTACAATGTTTTATTTCTTTAGCAAGAATTGTGGAATCACTTGTTAAACTATTACAAGGAGAATAAAGTTCTTGTTGAAGGTTGGTCTTTTTTAATGAGAATTATTTGCAAGTGCTTAGATGGTTCTTAGAATTTTGAGATATGTTGATCATTTATATAGGACCTTTGAACAACATGAAGGAAAGTATGATTCAATTCAGTAAACCAAGGAAACTTGTCAACAAAACAAACCCGGTAAGTTATGTTTCATATGCTGCAATCATTCTGAGAATCATTCTGTACCGACTATGAACCATTTCCCATTACCCTTACTCCATTCTTTAAAATCACAAGAGATGCTGTAACTTATATTCTTATGCTTATCATTCATAGGGAGGTCGCTTTATGAGTTCTACAATGTTTGATGCGCGTGAAGCGCTTATGCCCGGCCGCGTTATCGGTCCTGGTTTTGCGCCACAGATTGATCCTACGGCGACATACCAGGACGCTTACTACCGGACGCATGACAGAATGGGTTATATTGGTGCGGAGCGAACAGTTGCAGCTGCTGTTGGAAATATCCCTATTCCTGTGGGAATGTTTTTGCCACCTATGCCTCCCCAACCTCCACATAACTATTACAATCAAGTAAGTCCAAAACTTTTGTATCAGATTTCAGATTCCGCAGTTAAACTACGCCACAACTGGGAACTACGTTTTGTTATAGACAAGAACATTTATACTGTACCCTGTTTCAAACTATGTTTGTTTCATTACTATGTTTGGTTTTTTAGGCCATGCCAGGTCGCCCAATGCCAGGTGTACGACAACAACATGTTTCTAATCAGTATAATCGCAACAACCGTGCACAAACTTCAAACAATAGACATCAAGTAAATCATGGTTCCTATGGCATGAATACAAGCCAGGCTAGTCAGGTAAGATGATAACTTAGGGAAAAAAATCTCCAACACTTGCCGCTGTTTGTTGATAATATATATTGTAATTACAGGAGGCCTCACAGCCATTATCCCAAGGTCCGCTTACTCAAGGTGGTATGTCTCAACCTATGGCATCTCAACCATTATCCCAACCAGAACTGTCACAGGTATGTAATGCAAACATCTGTAGTACTTTCACTATGAAGTCTTGGAAGCACAATTCTCTTAAATATTTTACCCTGTGGTTTATTCTTATAGGATAGTTACTTGGCTGAAGATTTTCACTTGAAGTCTCAAGGGGATGCAGTCCTCTCTCAGGATTCCACGTATCAAGGCGATCAGGGTTACATGAACTCCCTGCCTGATTACAGCCAACCTAACTATGCCTCCCAGTATTAAGTGCCCGTCTGCAGGCATGTAGGGGACCCATACAGTATCAGGCCTGGTTCCCACTGCCCTCATTCAGGCCAAGATTGGAGGGAGATGCAGTAAAGTAGGTGATTGTACCCTCGGAGAGTTGAGAACAAACCCTTTGTTGAGATAAGTTGAGATTTATTACAAGACCATTTCATCGTTCACTATTATTACCACTGAGTTCGTTATAACAGCAATAGCAGGCAACTACTGAATCTTGAGTGATATCATTTAGAACAGGAATGTAAAGAATACCATTGTGTCAATTATGATAAAGAATACCAAACTAGTATTAAACAGTTGAGACATAAGTTAAATATATGTCTGTCAGATAATGAAAGTGATGACCAATTCACTATATCCATTTCTAGTTGTTCGCAAAGCTTGTAACCACTCATTTTTACAAATATATCTTTAAAACGCATTAAAATAATTTGATTGTTGAAAACAGGTCTACGGTACCTACCATACTTGATATGCAACTATTCACATCGAATGCAAACGACATCATTTCGTTTGATGGTATTTAATAAAGTATGGGGGATTTGATGGCCGCTGTTCGTAAGATATCTGATATCTCAGGCTCACGTGGACTGTTCTTTTGCTGAGAGTAAAAGATTAAAAATTGCGTGAATTGTTTTGTTTTTTGCATTTTGTTTATTTTAGGATGTTTGTATTTACTTTTTTAGTCAAAAATGTCTGAAATGACCTTTGTGATCATGGTTACGACTTATGTTTACGATGAATATTCGCATATTTCGCTATATTTACCTGCACGTCAAGGTCCCAAACATTGATCAATGGTCCCAAACTAGTATTTAGTAAAAAGTTAGACGTTTAAAATGAAGAAATTTAAGGACAAACTTGGGAAAGGATCATCTTCTCATGTTAGTATTAAAAAACAAAGCTATGAAATTGCTTTATTCTATTATAAAATCGTACTTTATACAAGAACGCACGTATTAAAATATTCACCATGTCCTTTTTTTCTGCAGGTAGCTTTGATGGAGTGGACGAAGTATGATGATAAAATATTGGATTATATTGTTCATAGTGAAGAAAATAAGTTGAGGTAGGTATAACAGGGTGGGTTGAGAACCACTTTAAGCTGTTTTTCCCACATAAACCTGTAAATATAAATATTAATATTTCTACCAAATAGGTTGGCTTTATTGAGGAAAGGTGTCACACCTTTAAAGAAGAAATCTGATGGAAAAACAATGTAAATATTTCAAAAATATATAAATATGAAAAACATGGCCCATCTATTTTGTATCACTGTCTCACGTGTTTTAGTCGGAAACTATCACTGATACTGTGACAAAAATCATTGTTGGTTGTATTATTGTACTGTTTTATATATTTATTTATTTATTTATTTTGCTTTGCCACTTGAATACAAAGAGATACTGTAATACAAACAGCACAAAGTTAATACAAATGCACTAATATTCATAAACTGATAAATCACATGGCAGGGTATTGCTACAACTCATGCCATGCAATTACAGAAATAACTGAATGTCTGAATTAAGATCACAATAGAGTCCTTCCAGTGACTCTATCATCTCTTTCAGGTTGGATGTTGCTTGTGAACATGGTCACGTTGAATGCCTTGAAGCATTACTAGAAAGGTGTACTGATGTTGTACCAGTCAGTAAAGCAGGTTAGGAAAGTTGAGTGATTGAAGAGAAGCAAATTGAAAATCTCTTCAAAATAATTATTTTTTATCATAAGGTGGCTCAGCACTGCATACTGCCGCAAAATCTGGGAGTGCAGATTCCATTGTTAAATTATTGCAATATAAAGTTCGAGTTGGAAGTATAGATGCGGACAAGATGACAGCCTTGCATCATTCAGGTATTCAGCTGTATTAATTTTTGAAACCTTTTTGTGTATTTGTAATACATGTATCATATTGCAAATCCAGTCTATTCATTTTGAATTGAAGAAGATGCTAAATTTGTTTTGTATTCACAGCAAGCAAAGGCCATGTTGATTGTGTAAGAATTCTTATTCAAAATGGAGCAAAGTTAAATTCAAGAGATAAGGTTTGTTTACTTATTTGCAGTTTCTTTCAAGTTTCAACCACCAGGCATTAATGACCTGGGTTCACAATGACTGGGTTGAAATGAGATCACTCCACCATTGCAAATTATCTCATGAATGTTAAAACCTAACCCTTTTTGGGAATTTTATAATACTTCATAACAGAAGCCAATCTATTCCCTTTTTTCTGATGTGTAGAACAGACACTACCAAGTTTTCAATAAAAATTAACGTCTTTGTAAATATAGGATGGTAGAACACCATTGTTGATTGCTATTCAGGCTGCTCGGGAAAGTATTGTACAAATACTTGTGGAAAATGGAGCAAGAGTCAATGTCACTGATAGTGCACATAAGTAAGATCCTTGTTAAATTCCAGGGGCCGGTTGTATCAAGCCCGTTTAGCTTAAACGGTGGTTAAGTTCAAAATAGAAAGTAAGTCTATCGTTTTATTCAACAAGCAAACTAAATGTTTTTAACCTTAATACAAAGATACTGTTTACAACTACATATTCAATGCATAATATTCAAGTTGACTTATTCAAGAGAGATGTAAGAGTGTTATCTAATCTTGATACAACCGGCCCCAGATATTATTTTATTATTAATAGACTACAAACATTATATGTGGCATGATAGAGTATTTTAAACCTCCTTTTTAGAACACCATTAATGTATGCGTCTTTGATTGGTCTGAAAGATGCTGTTTGTACATTGTTACAACACGGGGCTAATCCATTATTGAGGGATAGTAATGGTCACCAAGGTACGTACAATATGAACATTTTCCATGAATGCTAGCTGGTACATAATATATTGCATTGATGAAGAGCTTTTCATATTCCAGCTGAAGATTTTGCTCGGATCAGTGGCTATGGTGAAATTGTGAGGATAATTTCTGACACTCCAGTTTTACCCCAATGGGATTATGGTATCTATAACCATACCTCTATTTTTGTATTAAATTATTGTAATTGAATTTAACTTAATGTAGTAATGAATTTAGCTGCTGGTTTGCCAAACAATCATTTAATAAATACTTACTGTACTTACAATTATTTTTGTAGCTGAGGAATATATTGATGATGAGGACTCTCAAGATGTAAGTGATTTTAATTCTTGTTCTTATTCCTGCATTTTGAAAATCACAGTTCCAATTTGGCATTACTTTGCTGATGTAATTATTCCCCCTTTAGGGATCTGTGATTGGTAGTAATGACGGCTCCGATGTTGCTTCAATGTTGTCTCATCCTGATTCAGAACACAGATTCGGTGTAAGCTTGTTTCCTCGATAACTTTTTTATGTGGCACCTGGCACTGCTGATTTTATGCTTTGACTGTTTTAGAGTGTCTACAGCAGTGACAGACGATCATCTTCGGTATGTTGATGCATTTATTAAATTACTAAATTGTTCAGTTATTTTGTGCCCCACCATGACATTTGCGTCTTAATGGCATCATTTCGAAGAATTCTTTACTGCTAAACAATGAACAGGAGAATCATTAAGGCCATTGTAATTACAGTGCTTTTTTCCTTCCATATATAGTAAGCCATCCATCCATTGATTATATATGTTTGGGCACAGCAAAATTGCATCCTACAATAGCACAGCTTGTACTTGTACTGTGTAATTAAAATTTTATCCTTAAAGCAAATATTTCTTTAAATCTTAAGTCAACGTCATTAGGAAGATAATCTTCTATTAATCCAACTTTTCTATGATCTACTCAAAATGTTGACAGGACATTGGCGCCATTACTTTGCATATATGACATAATTAAGTTGCCTTGCATTTTACCAAAAGCTTTTAGTGTATACTTTATGCAGACGTTTTTCTGGGGAATGATATAGCTGGCATTTGAAAAGTTGCATAGCTGCATCTTAAGTTGATCTTAGATGAACTAAAATAGTATTTTTCTCTGCAGCATTCTGTTTCAACATTCATTTCCTCATCATCGCATCCTGGCAGGCTTGAAGCAAATGTTTGTAAATTGGATCAGGTAAAGCAGTTGTTTTTTTGTCTTCATCTTGATTTGGTCTTAGTTGTCCAAATTGCTGCATGAAAACATTGCATCCAACATCTAATATATGAGACAAACTAAACCAATTAACAAATAGGCCATGTGCTGTTGGTTTTGTATAGTCAGTCCAAAAACAACACACAATACATTGACTTTCTGAATGACTTTACTTGATTAATGATAATATGTACCTGCATGGGTGATTTGTTTCTGTATATGTATGCAAGCTTCAGATGATCATCTGTCTTTAAACATGTTTAGGAGTTAGAAAGAGAAAATAACCGATTAAACACTCAACTGCCCACAATGGAAATGTCACACTCAAACAAGGTAAGAATTAAGAAATATAATGTACCGTGATGTGAAAAACATTGCTTCAAACCATTTCATCGCAATCTATGTACTACATAAATTTCTGATTTACCTTGTACACCGACAATGCAAAATAAGAACTTAATAAAAAATTCTATTTTGTTACGTCTAGAACAAAGTAAACAGATTGAAGGAGGACATTAATTATAACAAAATAACTGTTGGACAATCTGGTAAGATTGAAATAAAAAATTAATATAAAACTTTAGTCAATTACATATCAAAGTGATGTCCTTCTGTTCCATTAATTTAAATTCAATTTTTTTTTCAAAGATGATGTGGAAAAAGTACAACAGGAGAATTTTCAGAGGGAAATAAATGCATTAAAAGCAGAAAATGAGCAATTGAAAAATGAGCTGGTAAGATATATTTTAATTACAGACTGTGGATTTTATGCATTATAATTAACTTCTCTGAAATAAGTTATATTAAATCATTCCTACATAGATTGATATTAATGTTGATGACAGTATACCAACTATTCCTATAACAGTTTATCAGGAATTAAAGGTAACTTAATTAATATATAAACCAGTATTATAATTGATTGTTGTAATGTAACTATACAGGCCTAGACAAAATTGGTTGGTACAGGTTTAGGTCACTTACTCATCAGGTGTTCTCTTATGTAAAATAGGAATCGACTGAAGAAGAACTGTCAACTTTGAATGCTAGTTTTTCAAATTTAAAGAAGGAAAATGATAATTTAAAACGTCAGGTATGCATATATAGTGTTTAATAATGGGACCATGCATGCATGTTATGGCAATGCAGGTATATCATTAATGTAATATATAGATGTAATAATGCAATTGAAAATGGTTTGTTTAGATTTTGGAATTGAAACATCAAACACGGGATGAGGCACAAATGAAATCTGAGCAGAAAATTTGTGCTTTGGAGGAACAAGTTTTAAGGCTTCAAAACCAGTTGATGGTATGAAACTACATCATCCTACTTTGTAATTTGATAAACTGCATTGTTAATACACTATATCTGCCAGGTTTTTAAATGCTATATTTGCAAATTCACACAGGAGGCAGATACTGAGCATTCCAAGACAATTAATGTGTATAGATTACATCTACTCAATGCACTACAGGTAATGAAATTAGCCTGGACTAACTTTAGCTAAACCAACTCATTTTAAAACAGAAATCATCAATCTTGCTGTAGGGAGTTATAAGCAAGGATGTTAAAAAAGCATTGGAACTTATTTTGAAAATACGAAATGATGAGCAATTTTGTTGATGATCTGGATCATCGAAGGAAAAGGAATAGAAAAGATGAATAGGTATTCTTTGAATCCCACTTTAATGCCTTTTGTATTTACTGCAGCACACAAACAATTATTTTAGCTTAGAGCAAATCAAAAAATACATAAACAACTTACTTCCATATACATTTGAGCAGCCTACATTGTAGATGGTCTGTCAACCTGGGGCCGGTTGTATCAAGCCCGTTTAGCTTAAACGGTGGTTAAGTTCAAAATAGAAAGCAAGTCTATCGTTTTATTCAACAAGCAAACTAAATGTTTTTAACCTTAATGCAAAGATACTGTTTACAACTACATATTTAGTGCATAATATTCAAGTTAACTCATTCAAGACAGATGTAAGAATGTTATTTAATTTTGACTTATCCACCGTTTAAGCTAAACAGGCTTGATACAACCGGCCCAAGAACACTAGTTCAGTTAGCTAATGTTATTTTACTCAAGGTCTTTTCTCAAGATCTCTGAAATAACACCATTATGTACATATATATATCACAAGGCCTAAAATTCTATATATAAAATGTGTTTTAGCACTTGATTGTAATATAGGACATGTATGTTACATAAGTTTATTTGATATCTAGGATGTTGATAGTGGAGATGACAAACACTTGTTTATATAGCTGTGTTTCTAATGCATTTCATACCCACAATCAACTTCAGTTTCAAGGTAGCCAAATATATACAAAGTTTAAGAGTATAACAGTCACTCAAAGATGTTCACCTAACTACATCATGCAGATATGTCAAAATTAGGGTACATTTTAGAGTCAAGTGTAGAAAATTATTTCAGGAATTTGTCCGTCCTCGACCGAGGTTCCATTATTGTTTCCAGTAGCATATGAAAAATGAAACACAATATTCTCATCCTTTGGTTCAGGTATTTCACAAACAACTTTACGCTGTCCTTTTGTGCCATAATACGAATCAGCACCTTTCAAGGTTGCACTTGCAACATAAATGATGCTTGGGGAGAGTTCTATTGGTTCACTGAACATCACACGGAATATGCTTGGGGTTCCATCGCAACTAAACGCTGTGTCGTTCTCTCCACAAACCAAGCCAGTCTCAGTGTTAATGATTTGCATTTTGACATTGTAATCACTGGGACCATGAATTGCACCATAAAGGCCCAAACCAACAACAAAGATACGCTTGTTTACCGAGAACCGAATCCGATCACTTGTACCACTATAACCCCATCGGTTTTCAACTTTTGAGAATCTCCTGACAGACTTCTCCCGGCCGGTCAGGCAACATCTTGGCTTATCAATGAAATTAACTTTTGGTTTGGGATTCACATGGAAATACAGAAATAAACTGACAATTTCTTTCTCTGTTAAGATACCAGATTGTGCTGGGCCTGTTGCAAAATCTTCCACTGGCATCAATGGGAAACGGATCTGGTACAAAGCCTCAGATAAGACACACCTAGAAATAGAATTAATTTTTCATCTATTTGCAGAGGTTGGGTTTTGGTCGAGGGTACAAAGTCGAGGGTCGATTTTTGTCGGATTTTCGATCATCGATTTTTGTCGGATTTTCGATCATCGATTTTTGTCGGATTTTCGATCATCGATTTTTGTCGGATTTTCGATCATCGATTGTGATTATTAATTTCAAATGTCAACAGTTCTCTAAGTCGTAACCACTAAAATTTAGACGTGAATCCTTGCAAAGAGCTCCCTTCCATACCAGAATATATTAATGATTGTAATACACGAGAGATCTGTATTATTTACCTTAGATTTGCTGGCGTTTTGTTCAATTCCTTTCGCTCGCATTCTTGTTTTGCCCATCGCACTGCGTGTTGAAACAACTGGCTTTCTTTCAGTCCTAGTGTGTCACGTTTTAAAACAGCTAACAATGTATTGTAATCAATATCCGTAAAACCTTCGGCATTAAAACTTTCAAACGTATTCTTATCAATACATTCCAAACATCTAGTTGCTAACTGTGACTCGTCAAATAATCTCGCCTGTGTCAACAGCATGAATGCATTATCAGGACGAAGGTTTTTCTTTAAAAAATCAACGCAAGCATCTTCCATAATCGGCACTACGTATTTTTTAGCTGCATATAATGTAGTCATGACAGTTTCTGGGCCGATTTGGATCTCGTCTGTATATAAGAATTTTAGGAGAGCAAGAAAAGCTGATGATTCTACATCAGGCAGTTCTACATCATCATTTGGGCTTGCTATACCACCATTGAACATTGCATCAAAGACAGCGCTTCCCATTGAGAGGACAAACCGATGTGCAGGAATACGTCGTCTTTGCGAACCCTTGCCAACGATAAAATGAACATCACAGAGTATTTCATTATTGAACAAAAACTTTACTCTATCGTAGACATTAGTTTTTCCTGCTTGCCAATTGTACGGTTGTGTAGACATACTGTTTCTTGCGATTGTTTGATACGCGACATATTGATTTTCCGTAATGGAAATATCGAATCAAACTAATCTTTCTGGGTTATAAGCCCATGTTACGGGTCACGGAATATATAATTAGAATCGCGGAAATATATAACACAGTGTTTCCAGTTTTCTGTGTTTCCATGTTTCTATGTTTCTTATTTCTATGGTTCTAGTTTCTATGTTTCTATGTTTCTACGTTTCTGTGTTTCTATGTTTCTGTGTTTCTATGTTTCCAGGTTTCTACGTTTCTGTGTTTCTATGTTTCTGTGTTTCTGTGTTTCTGTGTTTCTGTGTTTCTGTGTTTCTGTGTTTCTGTGTTTCTGTGTTTCTGTGTTTCTGTGTTTCTACGTTTCTACGTTTCTACGTTTCTGTGTTTCTGTGTTTCTGTGTTTCTGTGTTTCTGTGTTTCTGTGTTTCTGTGTTTCTGTGTTTCTACATTTCTACGTTTCTGTGTTTCTATGTTTCTACATTTCTATGTTTCTGTGTTTCCATGTTTCTATGTTTCTGTGTTTCTGTGTTTCTATGTTTCTATGTTTCTATGTTTCTATGTTTCTATGTTTCTATGTTTCTATGTTTCTATGTTTCTATGTTTCTATGTTTCTATGTTTCTATGTTTCTATGTTTCTGTGTTTCTACATTTCTACGTTTCTGTGTTTCTATGTTTCTACATTTCTATGTTTCTGTGTTTCCATGTTTCTATGTTTCTGTGTTTCTGTGTTTCTGTGTTTCTGTGTTTCTGTGTTTCTGTGTTTCTGTGTTTCTACGTTTCTACGTTTCTACGTTTCTGTTCTGTGTTTCTACATTTCTATGTTTCTGTGTTTCTGTGTTTCTGTGTTTCTATGTTTCTATGTTTCTACGTTTCTGTGTTTCTATGTTTCTGTGTTTCTATGTTTCCAGGTTTCTACGTTTCTGTGTTTCTATGTTTCTGTGTTTCTGTGTTTCTGTGTTTCTGTGTTTCTGTGTTTCTGTGTTTCTGTGTTTCTGTGTTTCTGTGTTTCTGTGTTTCTACGTTTCTACGTTTCTGTGTTTCTACGTTTCTACGTTTCTACGTTTCTGTGTTTCTGTGTTTCTACATTTCTATGTTTCTGTGTTTCTGTGTTTCTGTGTTTCTGTGTTTCTGTGTTTCTGTGTTTCTACGTTTCTACGTTACTACGTTTCTGTGTTTCTGTGTTTCCATGTTTCTGTGTTTCTGTGTTTCTGTGTTTCTACATTTCTACGTTTCTATGTTTCTATGTTTCTATGTTTCTATGTTTCTATGTTTCTATGTTTCTATGTTTCTATGTTTCTATGTTTCTATGTTTCTATGTTTCTATGTTTCTATGTTTCTATGTTTCTATGTTTCTATGTTTCTGTGTTTCTACATTTCTATGTTTCTACGTTTCTGTGTTTCTGTGTTTCTGTGTTTCTACGTTTCTACGTTTCTGTGTTTCTGTGTTTCCATCATTTCTGTGTTTCTACATTTCTACGTTTCTACGTTTCTACGTTTCTGTGTTTCTACGTTTCTGTGTTTCTGTGTTTCTATGTTTCTCTGTTTCTATGTTTCTATGTTTCTGTGTTTCTACATTTCTACGTTTCTGTGTTTCTACATTTCTATGTTTCTACGTTTCTGTGTTTCTATGTTTCTGTGTTTCTACATTTCTATGTTTCTGTGTTTCTATGTTTCTGTGTTTCTACATTTCTACGTTTCTACGTTTCTGTGTTTCTGTGTTTCTACATTTCTGTGTTTCTGTGTTTCTGTGTTTCTGTGTTTCTGTGTTTCTGTGTTTCTGTGTTTCCATGTTTCTACGTTTCTGTGTTTCTGTGTTTCCATGTTTCTGTGTTTCTGTGTTTCTACATTTCTACGTTTCTGTGTTTCTATGTTTCTATGTTTCTGTGTTTCTACATTTCTATGTTTCTACGTTTCTGTGTTCCTGTGTTTCTATGTTTCTGTGTTTCTGTGTTTCTATGTTTCTATGTTTCTATGTTTCTATGTTTCTATGTTTCTATGTTTCTATGTTTCTATGTTTCTATGTTTCTATGTTTCTATGTTTCTATGTTTCTATGTTTCTATGTTTCTATGTTTCTATGTTTCTATGTTTCTATGTTTCTGTGTTTCTACATTTCTATGTTTCTACGTTTCTGTGTTTCTGTGTTTCTGTGTTTCTGTGTTTCTGTGTTTCTGTGTTTCTGTGTTTCTGTGTTTCTGTGTTTCTGTGTTTCTACATTTCTATGTTTCTACGTTTCTGTGTTTCTGTGTTTCTGTGTTTCTGTGTTTCTGTGTTTCTATGTTTCTACGTTTCTGTGTTTCTACATTTCTACGTTTCTACGTTTCTGTGTTTCTACATTTCTATGTTTCTATGTTTCTATGTTTCTATGTTTCTGTGTTTCTATGTTTCTGTGTTTCTACATTTCTACGTTTCTACGTTTCTGTGTTTCTACATTTCTATGTTTCTATGTTTCTGTGTTTCTGTGTTTCTGTGTTTCTGTGTTTCTGTGTTTCTGTGTTTGTATGTTTCTATGTTTCTATGTTTCTGTGTTTCTACATTTCTATGTTTCTGTGTTTCCATGTTTCTATGTTTCTGTGTTTCTGTGTTTCTATGTTTCTATGTTTCTATGTTTCTATGTTTCTATGTTTCCATGTTTCTATGTTTCTGTGTTTCTGTGTTTCTGTGTTTCTGTGTTTCTGTGTTTCTATGTTTCCATGTTTCTATGTTTCTGT
The DNA here is from genome assembly GCF_004324835.1 of Dendronephthya gigantea. Classification (NCBI taxonomy): domain Eukaryota; kingdom Metazoa; phylum Cnidaria; class Anthozoa; order Malacalcyonacea; family Nephtheidae; genus Dendronephthya; species Dendronephthya gigantea. Next base: position 15,453 of record NW_021163681.1, on the reverse strand, counting down.
GTTTCTATGTTTCTGTGTTTCTGTGTTTCTGTGTTTCTGTGTTTCTGTGTTTCTGTGTTTCTGTGTTTCTGTGTTTCTGTTTTCTACGTTTCTACGTTTCTGTGTTTCTGTGTTTCTGTGTTTCTGTGTTTCTGTGTTTCCATGTTTCTGTGTTTCTACATTTCTACGTTTCTACGTTTCTACGTTTCTACGTTTCTGTGTTTCTACGTTTCTGTGTTTCTGTGTTTCTATGTTTCTCTGTTTCTATGTTTCTACGTTTTTGTGTTTCTAGATTTCTATGTTTCTATATTTCTATGTTTCTGTGTTTTTGTTATTCGATGTTTCTATCTTTTGGGTTGTCTGGCGTCAGTACAAGTAAAATATCATAGTGCCACAAAGGGTGTTACAGTGTTGATGAGATTTATATTTCCAAGTGCTTGTTTTGCAATTTGATTTGTTGCTGACGTGGCAAAATTTTCCCCCTATTGTACGCGGGTAGTAGGCGTAGTAAGTCGTCTAGTTGCATTCCGACTAACAAGTAAAATGTATTTGTAAAATACCAAATTGGTGTTACAGGGTTAATGTACGACACTGACTGCGACGGTGTAAATACAACCAGTAATTTTGTAGAAAACTAACAAATATTTTTAATTTAACATAATAGGATTCTTACAAGCGGAAAGCTCGACAAACCGCCATCACGCATTAGGTGATTATAGTGTAGCCGAGGTAGCTTTACCATTTTCAATAATCACTGGTTGTATTTACACTAAATAGATATAACGATATTGTTTTAGTTAATATTTCTTAGTATATATTTACTAACTAAAGTTACTTCTTGTTTAAATTTTTCCGAATTTGTTCCAGAGTTTTATCAAACAAGGGCAAATTACACAAAAAATCGTGTTGTGTAACCAGTCCAATTAATTTGGTGTAAATCTTCTTAACGTCACTGCTATAATCATTAGAAATATTTCCATTTAGTCCTTTCAATGTAACATAAATAATCATTACTATTAAAAACTCTAGGCGATTGAACGGTTCTTCAATTTGGGAGTTTGTGCGTTCCTCGTAGAAAATGCGAGAGCTTTTGAATGGCGATGATTGAATTTGTTGTTTTTTTCGATTGCCTGATTTTCGCTTTCCCTTGACATTTTCAGAACTGATTACTCTGCAACTACCATTTTCCCCACAATGACCTTTGCATTTACACTTGTGCCAGCAACTCCCATAACGTGGTATGCACTTGCATCGGCTCTTATAGGCGCATTTTTTCCCAGGTCCATTCATCTTTGACCTGCCGGCGTTTATTCCACACCGACACGCTCCCCTATTTGAATTATCTGTCTTTTCTTTGTTTAATAAAACGCGGCCATTATCGTGGATTTCATTATTGTTCTCCTCAGCGTGTTGGTTTTTATGAACTAAGGCATCATAATGACCTGGTCCACCATGGTTAAATGTTAACAATATTGCTTCTCCATTCCCAATAGACGAACGAGGGTATATTTCATAAAATGGAACAAGATTTTGCGTTGATAGCACTAGTATCGGTATCTGCAAGACGTTGGACAAACCAAGTGGCATCAGGTCCCCGATAGTGGAAGCGAATACACCCGAATTTAAAAAAGCATGTGCTTGTTGCTGAAAGTCGACGTCCTCACCCACAAATTGCTGGTATTCTTCAGTGAAAGGTCCTGTCCACTCTGCGACAAGATGGCTTCGCAAAATATCACTTATTGCGGGAACAGAGACTGCTGATGAGATCCCCAAAGTATACAAATGCTCTCTAACATGCGTCTGCAAATCACATCTACTCAATAACTGCGAAACTTGAAATGCGACTGAATTAAAAAAGCAGTTCCCATCTCCTGCAATTCTGACGACTTCTAGACCCCACTGGCTTGCGATGGAGTTAATTTCTTGCTCGATGGTTTCCACAGAGCTGTCTTGTTGTACTTGTTTCGTGGTGAGAAGATGACGTGGCACCTCTGTTGGCAAGGTACGTGCATAGATTTTTTTCGCTTTCCAACTATCTCCCTGATAGATTCGGATGATCTCCAAAATGATAGCCCTTGCTTTAAGTACTCCAATGTGTCGTACTCTTCCTTCTCAGATCTTTCCGAGTAGTCATGTTCGGCCACAATCCATTTACATTTGATATTCCTTTGCAAAATGGAAATGCCATCCAAAATTTCTTCTACTTCCTTACGCGAATAACTTTCAAGTCCCTTAACCTTGCGTGCTGGTCGTTGATTGTTTTCGGATCTCTCTATCTCTTCCAGACACCTTTCTACTCCAAAATATTCTAATTTTTGTCCATATTCAGTTATCAGAATGTGTTCATTCTTTTGAGTTTTTGTCACTTGGATAGATGACATTTCTTTCTCGTTTTCTTGGGCCAACCTGTACAACATTCTAAACATTTTCGTATATAACAATGGAAGCCCTATGCGGTTGGTTGCAACAATTTTCTTTAAATCCCTATGAAGCCTTTCATTTTTGTTTGTTCCACACCCAACAGGTATGTCCGACAAACAACCCTTATTTATGTGAACCTGAATGTTTTTTATTTCCTTCAACATTTCTTTAGTAAGAACACTCAATCCAGCTGCATTTTTTACAGATTCCCATTTATTGCTAAATTTTTCTAAGTTTTTCGAAATAACGTCAGGCGAAGGCGAAGGCCTAGACCTTTTTTTCCCGATGTCTCCTGGTTGACGGAAAACTAAGCCATATTCTTTAGCCATGCCAGACGAGTATTTCGAACACTTTGGTATTTTACGCACTAATCTTTGCACTGCGTGGAATATGTCTAGCTTAATGGGTACACCGGGAAAATGCTTGCTTAAAAATGATGTCCATTTGCAACAGTTATCGAGGAATATTCCTTCTAAAATGTTATTTTGTGTCAGAAATCTTTTCGAAAGTTGTTGAAACAAATTTTCAAGCTCAGCTGTTCCTTCCGTTTTAGTAAATTTCCACTGGATAACTGTGCCTTTTTCATTTAATACGCAAAATAGGCTTTGAAATAATTTTACCCACTTATTATCACTTTCGCGTAAATATCCGATATTCGAAGTTGCTTTAAATGTGTGATCGCAACTAATCCATCTTGCAGGAATTGTTGAAAAAAAATGCCGATAAAATACTTCTTCTGACTTAAATCTGGAAATGATTGCACCCCCAACTAGCGTATGTCCTACGCATGGTAGGTCCATTTGTTCGAACGTTGGGAAATTTTGACTTACTTCTTTTGTTAGGCCAATGTTTATAGCAATGTTATGATCACGGTAATAACGTTGCGCTCGTTCATAAAATGCTTTTTTGTAACATCGCTGTATAATTTCGCAGATCTGATTAGAGCTAAGACCTGCATCAAGTAGCTCTTCCAGATAATCGACAAGTCGATTTGTGAAACCTGACTTATGACTTAAAGTGAATGGTACATTATAGTTATTCACTTGTTTTACGACGTCCACATCTATGCTATTTATTTCAGTATGGCCTAGATCACATGAGTACTGCTTGTATACCAGTAATACGGGAGAGGTAAGGCCAAATATGATACGCGGATTTAGTCTTTGCAGTCGCCCATTTTTCCAAACTCCTGTGTTAACTAGGTGACCCTTTCGATTATTTTCACACATTTTATCGTCTGTTTCACACTTAGGACAAAGTATTGTATTTCCTTCAAGTAAAGCATTAAATTGGCACAGAGGGTCAAAAAGAATGTACGGAAGGACACAATACGACTTTGGATCATTTACCCACGTTTCATCCAAACTTGGAAATATATCGTACCTGATATCAGGGGGTTCCATAGTATGCTCCGTATGGTATTTAAGATCAGCAGCTTTGGTTGCAGACTCGATGCATTTTTTGACATATCCATTGATATCGTACCCCACAGTTAACGTAGGCTTCGCTATTGACAATAGAACGATAATAAGTGAACAAAAATAGAACGCTTTCATCCTGATCGTTGTGTTTTCATTATACATGAATAACCATTTTTATCGTTTTTATATCATCTATTTATGCTGCATATACGGAAATGGGAATAATCTGGTTAAATTAAAGATTCCATTGGCGTCGACACACAAATTGCTGCTGGCCATTGACCACCTTTTTTTATATTGCATTTGCTCCATTACCTGTCGGTCTTTTAGATAGGGCACCAAGTTCTCATATCAGAGTTGTAATTATCGTCGGCAAGGCGTGTCTCCTTGGGGGTACACCTTGCCATAACTGAGTCTATTTATAAAATCACATTATATAAATTTCGTATTTTCTTCGTAAATATTTTGTATTAGTTAATGTGATTTATTTACGTATAGAAATATTGCAAGCCATGGATTTTGCATAGCCCTCACCGCAGCTCAGTTTTCTGAGCATCAATACTGACACATTAAATCTCACACAATTTTAGGATAATTTTGGCTGGAAGTAATGGTTTCCCAGCCGGTTTATTTCCGTCAAACAAGATGATATTTATATGAATACATTCCAACAAAATTCCAAATATTCATGCTCAGAAAAGGGTGGAGGTGAATTACCGCCAGCACCTGTACAAGTACGCCTGAAGTAAAATAGTTAATTGAGATATTCTATAATTGTCAATTGAGGTCCTCTATGTATCAGCTATTGCAAATCATGCAATTTGCATAATTGCTAGAGGAGGAGGTGGGTTGAACTTTAAACGAGCTCTATTTTCTGCGATGTCACGCTTACACTGACCGATTGTGTTTTGGGTATTCGGTCTTGTTAGTTTTCAAATTGCTGCTGGCCATTAACCACCTTTTTTTATATTGCATTCGCTCCATTACCTGTCGGTCTTTTAGATAGGGCACCAAGTTCTCATACCAGAGTTGTAATTATCGTCGGCAAGGCGTGTCTCCTTGGGGGTACACCTTGCCATAACTGAGTCTATTTATAAAATCACATTATATAAATTTCGTATTTTCTTCGTAAATATTTTGTATTAGTTAATGTGATTTATTTACGTATAGAAATATTGCAAGCCATGGATTTTGCATAGCCCTCACCGCAGCTCAGTTTTCTGAGCATCAATACTGACACATTAAATCTCACACAATTTTAGGATAATTTTGGCTGGAAGTAATGGTTTCCTAGCCGGTTTATTTCCGTCAAACAAGATGATATTCATATGAATACATTCCAACAAAATTCCAAATATTCATGCTCAGAAAAGGGTGGAGGTGAATTACCGCCAGCACCTGTACAAGTACGCCTGAAGTAAAATAGTTAATTGAGATATTCTATAATTGTCAATTGAGGTCCTCTATGTATCAGCTATTGCAAATCATGCAATTTGCATAATTGCTAGTGGAGGAGGTGGGTTGAACTTTAAACGAGCTCTATTTTCTGCGATGTCACGCTTACACTGACCGATTGTGTTTTGGGTATTCGGTCTTGTTAGTTTTCAAATTGCTGCTGGCCATTAACCACCTTTTTTTATATTGCATTCGCTCCATTACCTGTCGGTCTTTTAGATAGGGCACCAAGTTCTCATACCAGAGTTGTAATTATCGTCGGCAAGGCGTGTCTCCTTGGGGGTACACCTTGCCATAACTGAGTCTATTTATAAAATCACATAAATTTCGTATTTTCTTCGTAAATATTTTGTTTTATATCATAGTAAGCGCACACGTATTTCGTGGTTTTAATGCAAGTGCACAATTAAGTACAAACGGTGCGATGGAGTTTGACAAATGAAGGTTTTCGAAAGAAACACAGCATTGCAAGTTATTAGATTCGATAAAATACTACACTAATCATTATAAAATATGTAGTAATCGTTATATCATTATGTAGGAGAACGGTGATCAGGAAAATTTCCACAGACGATATTCGAATGCAACTAGACTAAATTTGCATGATGCGCGCATTCAAGCTCCCCAGAAATATAACACGATTTTTGAATTGGCGTTCATGATTTTACAAAATTAATCCGCCATAATCTAAAAGATCTATAAGAGGATTAGTCGAGGACGTGCGAACACACACCTTTTAATAATTGCTAATTGAATAATACAGTTTCGAAATAATGCAGACAAAATTTGACAGCTCTCACTGTTATAAAACCCGCGCCATTTGCAGTATCCTTCAATTGTACACTTCGAAAGGTAAGGATATGTCAGGCAACTTTTCTACATTAATGTCCAGTAAAATGTGTAGTTTTCGCAGCTTCTAAACCTTATTCAACATTCTTCTGTTTTATAGTTTGGTTGACTTGTATGTTTGTAAAAGCTACGCTCCTTTTCTAATCGCTTGTAAAGAGGTAAGGTTCTAAAGTTAGTACCTATAAATAGCAGCTCGAACAACATAAATTTTAGGCTAGCTATATAATGTATATGCACCATTTTAAATTTGCGGTCGGGCCCTAAAAAAAAATTCCGGACATACAATAAATTTGGAAAAGAGACTTTGTTATATGTTATTGTAGTTTCCGCACCATTAAAAGACTGAACATCGGCGAGAATTATGACCGAGCTTTTAGAATAGTGATTAAAAGTTTAACTCCGTATAACCAAAGGACACAAAATTGTTGTAAAACGTTCGTCAACTACTAGATTTGACTTCTGGGAGTCGGTCACTGTGATTACTATATAATAGCGAATATTTTTATTGTAGATTTTTATGATGTCTTCGAGAAGAACGATATTTCCAATTACCACGCCCGCTGTGAATGAATGCCAGCTCGCGAACGCCATCAAGATGGCTCGGGCGATTAAATTCCCACTGGAAGTTTTCCCGGAGCCAATAACTGAATGGCTGATGGCATTGGCATTTTCCGTGAACACACGGCCAGAATTCATATTGATTGCGGCTATTTCGGTTGTGTCCACTTTGATGGGTCCGAAAACTAAATTAAAGATTCGGAACCGTTATCGGGAGCCGTGCAATCTGTTTACCGTGTGTTTGAGTGAACCTGGGGCCGGAAAATCGCAAGCGTTTGAGATTGCTGTGGAGAGTCCAATCCGCGCGTTGAAGGAGCCAGCTCATTCGATGGTCATCCATGACTTCACGCGGAAAGGACTCTTCCAGCACCTCGTCTCTCACGATGGTAGAGCTCTATTGGCTCATTCTGAAATGAGTTCGTTTTACGAATTCATTTTGAAGAAGCAACAAGAGGGCTCAGGTGAGAGACAGTTATTTTGCAGGCTTTACGATGGCATTGCTGAATGGGCACTAACAAGTGCGTGCACGAATAACAGCAGTTCCGCTGGTAAAGTCGAGAAACGGGAGCGGCGTGAGGTCCTTCTAGAAAGCACTTTGGCCCTTGGTGGGTTCACTCAGCCCGAACCATTTCTGCAGCTGTTTAAACCCCTAGCCAAAACCAAGGATGGGTTTCTTGATAGAATTTTGATATGTTCAATAAAACCTCGCTTGTTACTCGAAGAAGAAGTGGAACAATGGTGTGAAAAACTGGAAGAATACACTACACAAGAGTTCTCCGGTGAGTCGCCTATGTATGTATGCATTTATGCCGTGCCGGTGTATGTATGTTTTTATGCATATAGGTATGTTGTATGTATGTAAACTTTACTCGAAATAACCAACAATTTTTTTTTCAGGCGTATATAAGACAATATTCGACAAGCATGAGAACGGTGTCGAGTATTGTTACTCACCTGAGGCAAAAGAGAAGTATACTGAGTACGCCAATAATCTCTCCAAGAATATGAATGCCCAGTGGGATGAAGAAAGCATTTGTACGGAGAACTTTTCCAAGGACAAAAAAAATTTTATAAGGTATAATAACTATTATGCAGGCAATGCGGTATTGAACACTCGAATACGATATTTAAAATACCATTCTATTACCGGAACACCTTAAAATTGCGGAACCAATTTAGATGAAACAGCGCTCGTGGGACATCTTCAGTTGATGAAATAAAGCTAAAAGCATCATTATTATTAGAAAAAAGCCAATCAGGGCGTAACCTGTATGGATATATTAATTTCAAGCCTCATCATTATTAACATTAACCATCCAATTTAAGCCCAATTTTGAAACGTATATTTTCTAGGATATCATGCGTTCTCCACGTCCTCTTGTCTGTCCTCAGTCATTTTATTGACAATGAGAAAGACGGCGAAGAATGTGATATTGAAAAGGAGATTCCGCGAAACATATTAAGTATTGCAGAGGCAGTCATGGAATATTTTGGAGATCAGCGAAAGGCCTTTATGACGGTATGTATATATATATATATATATATATATATATATATATATATATATATATATATATATATATATATATATATATATTTTTTTTTTTTTTCTATCTTCTAGTTGATAAAACCTGTTTCCAAGGAAAACTCCCGTTCATCATCAACAATTCCGGATGATACAGGATCATCGTCTTCCAGCGAAATCATAAATGCATTCGGGCAGTGGTTTGTGGGCAGGTGTAAAGACTATTCCGAAGAATGTGTAAGTATCCGTTCGATGCATGTTTCTGATACATGAATTTTCGAAGAATGAACTTAGATTGTGATCCGGTATCTGCCCAATAGTCGGTTACATGTGACTATAGAAAAATAAAACTCTTTTATGATAAATTGATAATTTCATGCAGTCATTTTCAAAACAGTACTTCATTTAAACATCAATAGTTCAAAATTGCACGAATTAATACAAATATTTCAGTAATGAAAATTAACTTTTGTTAAAAAATGTTAACCTTCAGTAAATTCAGCAAAAGATTGATGAGCTTCTTTCTTATCTTTAGATCAGTAAATTTGCCAGAGAAAAGAAAAAGGTGGGTGATAAGGAGCCTAGCAGTATCGCTATACGGATAGAAAGCATTCCGGACGATGGTGGTCAGCCAATCATAGTAGACAAAAGCGAACTAAAAAAAGCAGTCGTGAAAGAAGGAGGGCAGGATCGAGACACATCTTATTTCTTAAATCAGGACGGAAAAAAACAAAAGGCTGGTTGTTTGTCAATTCCATTGGCATCGTTCACAGTACCCCTGAAGCACCAGGTGTTACAAGGTTGGTTTACGACGGAGTTGTATAAGTTAAAAAAAATATATAACACATATATATTATATGTTCAAATTGATTTCTAATTCAAGTTGGTATTTTAAAGTACGTTTAAAAACACAAGAAACTCAGTGTTTCATGCACTCAAGATATCCCAATATCTATTGTTTTCACAATGTATTCGCATGCTCGTTGCCATTCGTGTGGAAACAAACAAATTAGAACATTCTAAATGATTTGTTACAGTTCTCAAAGGTCTGAAGCTTGACACATTGCCACAAGAAATTGGTTCCGGTGACAAGAAAGCGGAGGAATGTAAGCAACATAAATCCCATACTGCAATTATTCCCTGTACAAAATCTATTTTGACAAAAATTTTTAAATTGCTGCAAAATATGAATAGGAACAATGACCTTAAATCGTTGTCATGTATAATTTATTAAAGGTTTGTCTGATGAAGATGAAAATGAAGGAACTGCAACTGACATGAGTGAGCATGACACAGGTAACCGATCAAAAATCTAGTATTTGTATCCTAAAACCGTATAATAAAACATAGTTCTATATATACTAAATGCATGAATGTTTTCACGCTTTGTTGAGTGCCATTTTCTGACGTGTGTGTTGGGGGTGTATTTCATTTTGAAAGAGATATTTTTGGTATTTTATTTAAAAGTTTTCCTGCTTCGATTATTTACTGTAGTGGGCAGACAAACTCAAATGTCTATTGGATCCATTGAAGACGAAAATAAAGAAACAGAAACGACGATAGATATGAGTGAGCATGACACAGGTAACCGATCAAAAATCTAGTATTTGTATCATAAAACTGTATAATAAAACAATAGTTCTATATATACTAAATGCATGAATGTTTTCACGCTTTGTTGAGTGCCATTTCCTGACGTGTGTGTTGGGGGTGTATTTCATTTTGATAATACGTGTCTGTCGTGTCATCAATGCAATGTCGGATGCTTCAAGAGATATTATTCGTATTTTATTTTAAAGTTTTCCTGCTTCGATTATTTACTGTAGTGGGCAGACAAACTCAAATGTCAATTGGATCCATTGAAGACGAAAATAAAGAAACAAAACGACGATAGATATGAGTGAGCATGACACAAGTAACCGATTGGAAATCTAGTATTTGTATCATAAAACCGTATAATAAAACTATAGTTCTATATATACTAAATGCATGAATGTTTTCACGCTTTGTTGAGTGCCATTTTCTGACGTGTGTGTTGGGGATGTATTTCATTTTGAAAATACGTGTCTGTCGTGTCATCAATGCAATGTCGGATGCTTCAAAAGATATTATTCGTATTTTATTTAAAAGTTTTCCTGCTTCGATTATTTACTGTAGTGTGCAGACAAACACAAATGTCAACTGGATCCAATGAAGACGAAAATGAAGAAACAGAAACGACGATAGATATGAGTGAAAATGACAGGGGTAACCGATCGGAAATCTAATATTTATACCAATCGTTATAAATCTTCTTTTTCTAAACTAAAAATATCATATATTTTAGGTAAATCGGACCGATCAAAACGAGAGATGAAAAAATTAACAGACGCCTTGTCGAAGAATGACAGGCCAAGCAAACGCAAAAGACGAAAAAATGCCAAATGACATTTTACTTTTTTTTATTATAACTCATTGTTAAGATTGTTAATTAATTGTTACGGCTGTATTATTAGACAATTACCTATAATGGGCAGAGTGTTTATGTAATTATGCCTTTATCAGGGAAAAATCAAATGTAAAAAACATTTATTAAATATAAACTTATCTGGCAGATCGATGATCATCTAAATCAGACTAAAGTAGCCGTAACGGTTTTGAAGAATAAAATGTTTCAAGAAAAGAATAAGTGAAAACGAACACAGAAACACTGAAACACAGAAACATAGAAACATAGAAACACAGAAACATGGAAACATGGAATCATGGAAACACAGAAACATAGAAACACAGAAACATAGAAACATAGAAACACAGAAACACAGAAACATAGAAACATAGAAACATAGAAACGCAGAAACACAGAAACATGCAGAAACATAGAAATGTAGAAACACAGAAACGTAGAAACGTAGAAACACAGAAACATAGAAACATAGAAACATAGAAACATAGAAACATAGAAACACAGAAACACAGAAACATAGAAATGTAGAAACACAGAAACACAGAAACACAGAAACACAGAAACACAGAAACACAGAAACACAGAAACACAGAAACACAGAAACACAGAAACACAGAAACACAGAAACACAGAAACATAGAAACACAGAAACGTAGAAACCTGGAAACATAGAAACTAGAACCATAGAAGTAAGAAACATAGAAACATGGAAACACAGAAACACAGAAACATAGAAACACAGAAACGTAGAAACATAGAAATGTAGAAACACAGAAACGTAGAAATGTAGAAACACAGAAACATAGAAACATAGAAACACAGAAACATAGAAACACAGAAACACAGAAACGTAGAAACATAGAAACATAGAAACATAGAAACATAGAAACATAGAAACATAGAAACATAGAAACATAGAAACATAGAAACATAGAAACATAGAAACATAGAAACATAGAAACATAGAAACATAGAAACATAGAAACATAGAAACATAGAAACATAGAAACATAGAAACATAGAAACACAGAAACGTAGAAACGTAGAAATGTAGAAACACAGAAACATGGAAACACAGAAACACAGAAACGTAGAAACATAGAAACACAGAAACACAGAAACACAGAAACACAGAAACACAGAAACACAGAAACACAGAAACACAGAAACACAGAAACACAGAAACACAGAAATATAGAAACATAGAAACATAGAAACACAGAAACACAGAAACATAGAAACATGTAGAAACACAGAAACACAGAAACGTAGAAACACAGAAACGTAGAAACATAGAAATGTAGAAACACAGAAACGTAGAAATGTAGAAACATAGAAACATAGAAACACAGAAACACAGAAACACAGAAACATAGAAACATAGAAATGTAGAAACACAGAAACACAGAAACACAGAAACGTAGAAACGTAGAAATGTAGAAACACAGAAACATAGAAACATAGAAACATGGAAACATAGAAACACAGAAACGTAGAAACAGAGAAACATAGAAACACAGAAACACAGAAACACAGAAACATAGAAACACAGAAACGTAGAAACATAGAAATGTAGAAACACAGAAACGTAGAAATGTAGAAACACAGAAACATAGAAACATAGAAACACAGAAACACAGAAACATAGAAACACAGAAACACAGAAACGTAGAAACATAGAAATGTAGAAACACAGAAACATAGAAACATAGAAACATAGAAACATAGAAACATAGAAACATAGAAACATAGAAACATAGAAACATAGAAACATAGAAACATAGAAACATAGAAACACAGAAACGTAGAAATGTAGAAACACAGAAACACAGAAACATGGAAACACAGAAACACAGAAACGTAGAAACATAGAAACACAGAAACACAGAAACACAGAAACACAGAAACACAGAAACACAGAAACACAGAAACACAGAAATATAGAAACATAGAAACATAGAAACACAGAAACACAGAAACACAGAAACACAGAAACACAGAAACACAGAAACATAGAAATGTAGAAACACAGAAACACAGAAACGTAGAAATGTAGAAACACAGAAACACAGAAACACAGAAACACAGAAACACAGAAACACAGAAATATAGAAACATAGAAACATAGAAACACAGAAACACAGAAACACAGAAACACAGAAACACAGAAACATAGAAATGTAGAAACACAGAAACACAGAAACGTAGAAATGTAGAAACACAGAAACAAAGAAACACAGAAACATAGAAACATAGAAACATGGAAACATAGAAACATAGAAACACAGAAACGTAGAAACACAGAAACACAGAAACACAGAAACACAGAAACATGGAAACACAGAAACATAGAAACACAGAAACATAGAAACGTAGAAACACAGAAACACAGAAACACAGAAACACAGAAACATGGAAACACAGAAACCTAGAAACATAGAAATGTAGAAACACAGAAACACAGAAACACAGAAACACAGAAACACAGAAACACAGAAACACAGAAACACAGAAACACAGAAACACAGAAACACAGAAACACAGAAACACAGAAACACAGAAATATAGAAACATAGAAACATAGAAACATAGAAACACAGAAACATAGAAACATAGAAATGTAGAAACACAGAAACACAGAAACGTAGAAACGTAGAAATGTAGAAACACAGAAACATAGAAACACAGAAACACAGAAACATGGAAACACAGAAACATAGAAACACAGAAACATAGAAACGTAGAAACACAGAAACACAGAAACACAGAAACATGGAAACACAGAAACCTAGAAACATAGAAATGCAGAAACACAGAAACACAGAAACACAGAAACACAGAAACACAGAAACACAGAAACACAGAAACACAGAAACACAGAAACACACACAGAAACACAGAAACACAGAAACACAGAAATATAGAAACATAGAAACATAGAAACATAGAAACACAGAAACATAGAAACATAGAAATGTAGAAACACAGAAACACAGAAACGTAGAAACGTAGAAATGTAGAAACACAGAAACATAGAAACACAGAAACATGAGAAACATAGAAATGTAGAAACACAGAAACGTAGAAACATAGAAACATAGAAACACAGAAACACAGAAACGTAGAAACATAGAAATGTAGAAACACAGAAACGTGGAAATGTAGAAACACAGAAACATAGAAACAGAGAAACATAGAAACACAGAAACACAGAAACGTAGAAACACAGAAACGTAGAAACGTAGAAACGTAGAAATGTAGAAACACAGAAACATGGAAACATGGAAACACAGAAACACAGAAACGTAGAAACGTAGAAACACAGAAACACAGAAACACAGAAACACAGAAACACAGAAACGTAGAAACATAGAAATGTAGAAACATAGAAACACAGAAACATAGAAACACAGAAACGTAGAAACATAGAAACATAGAAACATAGAAACATAGAAACATAGAAACATAGAAACATAGAAACATAGAAACATAGAAACATAGAAACATAGAAACATAGAAACATAGAAACATAGAAACATAGAAACATAGAAACATAGAAACATAGAAACATAGAAACATAGAAACATAGAAACATAGAAACATAGAAACATAGAAACATAGAAACATAGAAACATAGAAACATAGAAACATAGAAACATAGAAACATAGAAACATAGAAACATAGAAACATAGAAACATAGAAACATAGAAACATAGAAACATAGAAACATAGAAACATAGAAACATAGAAACATAGAAACATAGAAACATAGAAACATAGAAACATAGAAACATAGAAACATAGAAACATAGAAACATAGAAACATAGAAACATAGAAACATAGAAACATAGAAACATAGAAACATAGAAACATAGAAACATAGAAACATAGAAACATCATGGCCAGAAATTGCGGACATGGAATATGCAGATTGCCGTAGCAAATTTGCATATCTGTTCAAATATTATTCGTTTGCAGAACTAAAAATTATATTGCGCATTCTTAAATTTCGCAAAATTAAGGAAAACCATTGCATCTTTGCAATTTGCCCTGGTTGTTTCTTGTAATTCGTGTCATATTAAAGATCCTGAGGTAATATTTTGCTGGTAAAGGTTTATGTCGGCTCTGCATTTTTATTTTATTTGTACGCTATTACGGTTTTCGTTTTATATGGTATTCAACGTGATAAATGACCAAAACTTTGTTTTGAAAATGCAGGACGAATACTGATAAAACATTTTGAAATACTGTCTCAAAATATTAAGATTAACTTTCTCTGCAACGAGCAATTAAGGCAAATTATAATCGACCACCTAAAGCTGTATTTATAGCGTTTAGTACTGTGCACATTACAGTTTACTATAAACTCGCGAAGCTTTATTTTGACACCATATGCAAATTTAGGCGGAAGTAGAATGTTAATTATGTCCGAATTTTCTGGCCATGAGAAACATAGAAACATAGAAACATAGAAACACAGAAACGTAGAAATGTAGAAACACAGAAACACAGAAACACAGAAACATGGAAACACAGAAACACAGAAACGTAGAAACGTAGAAACGTAGAAACGTAGAAACACAGAAACGTAGAAACCTGGAAACATAGAAACTAGAACCATAGAAATAAGAAACATAGAAACATGGAAACACAGAAAACTGGAAACACTGTGTTATATATTTCCGCGATTCTAATTATATATTCCGTGACCCGTAACATGGGCTTATAACCACTTTCCAGGCCTTTTTGTGTACCTGCACAGCCCCAATATTGTGCGGGTGGATTTTTAAGGAGCAC
>NW_021163680.1:0-28726 GCF_004324835.1 Dendronephthya gigantea | reverse complement strand
AGAAACATGCCTTTCGACCAATCTGCACGCGCGTACTATAAACGTCTCGAATTATCCTTTTTTCGTTTATTGTCGGCATTGTTTTCTTAAAATAGGACGGAACAGTTCCAGAGGAAACAGTAAAATTTGGTCAGGAAACAATGTACCTTTGTACATGGACACAAAGAAGACAGTATGCGTCATTTAAAGAACTTCTTGGGCCTGGAATAAATTTGCATTTGAAGGTAATACTTGTGTTATACATGCATGCGCCCTTATCTGGACTGTTAACATGATATTCTGCACTGTGTAATATACGCTTTGATGTACCAGAATAAGCAAATCCGTTTGCCGAAGACAACAAGTCTCGTCTCGCCTTTTTTTTAAGACTTTTATACCCTATGGCTAAAATTGACAATCGTTTAGATAACAAGTTACAACCACTTAATCACGCAGTTGCTTTCCACATTCTAAGCTTTCATTGAAAATTCCTTGTTTTTTTCTTTTCTCTTGAATTCCAATGCTATATTATTCCCTCTTAAAATGCTTAATTATTCCCTCAACTCATGCATTTCATTAAAATAAAGTTACTTATTCATTGAAGGTTTCACTCGTTCATTAAAGGTTAATCTCATTCCTTGAAGGTTTCACAAATACATATTCTGCGTTGTAGGAGAATCCATTATTACGGGATATCTTCGAATTAGGTCAACCTGTTAAATTGGATACCAATGGAAAGGCGTCGAAGAATCGGAGGGTAAAATTAAAAAAATATTATTAACTTCGCGAAATTACTTTGGAGAATACTTTCTAATATAACCAGGGGCCGGTTGTATCAAGCCCGTTTAGCTTAAACGGCGGATAAGTCAAAATTAAATAATACTCTTAGCTACATCTCTCTTGAATGAGTCAACTTGAATATATTATGCACTGAATATGAAGTTGTAAACAGTATGTTAAGAACATTTAGTTTGCTTCTTGAATAAAACGATAGACTTGCTTTCTATTTTGAACTTAACCACCGCTTAAGCTAAACAGGCTTGATACAACCGGCCCTACCGCCCCAGTATGGCAGGTTCTTCAAAAAAACGTTTCGTCAAATCATTTACTTCCATGTTTATAACCAAAAAGTAAACAATAAGTTTGTGTTGTCACCTTTATCGCATTTGGCGTTTGTACAGTTAATTTCTTGGTCCCCATTTAATCGTCCTCATTATAATATTCTCTTATTTAATGATAATCCACAATACAAATTGATAATTCCCAGTATAAGTGTTACGTGCTCGCTCTCAGTGTTATCAATCCTCTCCCTATTTATAGCCCGGCTATTGTCCCTCACTATCTTGTGTGTATGTCTCTATTTCAAGTTACATGATGACGTAACTACTACATTCATAAAGCCTGTTTTCGAAACACTAAACGAATTTGTTCGCGCGAGCTGATAAAAAGTAGAAAGCGGTTCACTATTTTTTTTATACTATTTCTCTCTTTAATTGTTTAGAAATTGTATAACAATGCAGCATCAAAAGCAAGAACGATTTCCCGTGGCAAACATCGTGATAAGAGAAGTTTTGTTCATTAAGTTTTAGTATTTAATTAATTATATTTGTAGGAAATATTTAGGTACTTTTTTTAGTTTAGTGAAACCTGAAAGAGATGTATAAAAAACGCAATCTTCTCCTTGAACTTGTAATTTTCGAAAGATTTTTCCGGTCCAACTTTTAACTTGCATATTGCATAATGCATATTATATAGGCTATACCTGATTGTGTACAATTAAAATGTCCCAATGGGGACACGGCACCCTATGATTTGTATATCCTACTTTATCATCATTTATACAGGGTGAGTAAAAAAAACCTGATTAGTTCAAAACAAGTTCAATTGGTTTAAACACTTTTGCATTAATTAACCACGTCCTGTTTGTTGTTGCGGCTAATTTGACTTTCAAAGGTGTCAGGGTTTTTTTACTCACCCTGTATACTGAGTTTTAGTTTTGTTTCTTCCACCATGGCGAAATTTTTAAGATGGAAAAGAATGTTATGCCTCTTCTGAAATCAGTATAAAAACTTTTCATACTTCATATATGACAAGATGAACTATATATTAATAGACTTGAACTGGCCTTTCTCGAGATGATATTTCCTCAACAGTTATGAAACAATTCTAACAATGTGAAAACCCATTTTTCATTATCAAAAAATAATTACTTGGACTAACCCTAAACACTATAAATACCTATAGTCGCAGAGTGAAGGCTCTACCGGCAAACGTGAAAAAGTACCCTGCCATGCATCGTACGATAGGCCAATTTCAGTTGAACTTCCACCTATAAAAGCAAATCCCACGCTCAAAATGTTCATTTACATGTCTTGCGCTATACAGCGATCAAATGGAAACTGTAGGATTTTGTAAAAGATACTGATGCACGAAATTTGTGAATATCCGTAAAAAATGAGCATTTAGAGTGCATGCATAAGATGGTTGCGTTTTTTAAACATCCTGGTCTGTGTACACGATCCAATTTTGTCGGATCAATAACAAACTATATTCCATACGTCAGAAGTGAATTGTTCCGACAAAATTGGAACGTGTGAACGGCCCTTTATTACTTGACACGACGTTAAATGGCGCAGAAAAAATGTGATACTACCTCGAACGTTGCACTGTCGTGTATATTTCGGACTTGTATGTATGTATATCTCACTCATTTCAATTGAAAATTTTCTCCAGTTTCCACTTGTTCTTCGATGTGACTGGGTCTTGGTTTAAGGCACAACTTAATTGTGTGGCCAGCATCGATAAGTGGGGGCGACATATTTATATATTCATGTTTAGTGACCGTTAAAAACAATCAATTTAATTAAACACCAATATTTGAACGCGAATTTAACAATTTTTCAATAAAAATGGCATTTATTATTTCATCAAAGTACTGTTTCGTGGCGTCTTTTGATTTCGTGCAGGAGAGGTCGGCAGATTTTTAAAGGCATTTCTAGCTTGTCCATCGATGTCAGTTTTTTGGGATGATAATTTCGAGTGAGGTCACTACGACAAAATGGACGGAATCGGGTTATTCGGGTGACAGTCAAGGCATTAATGCTGACTCGTCCCCAGTCGCTTTGGTGTTACGCAAACAAATAATTATAATGAAATTATATAATGGCGCGTCAACGCGCGGAGGAACGCGCGGAGGGTAATGGGAAGGCGAAGGTCACTGATCTATAAATATCACTACTGATCAATAAATGTCCAACCACTGATCTATAAATGTCCAACTAAGGGACTGCGGAGGAGTCAGGCATTAATGGTGATAAATATCCGTTGATAAGACGACAAGGTGTGAACACGCTTTGCATAAATTTGCTCGAAAAATTCGACTACATCCACTACGTTAAATGAGGTCTAAGATTGTATATTATATATCTCTCGACTCAGTAAAGTGATTGATTTTTTATATAACATATTTAATAACGGTGTCGTTAACTTAGCTATTTACAATTATTGATAAGAAAAAATGTTAGAAACACTGTAATAATGTATATTATACAACACAGTATACAAAACTCAAAAGTTATAATGCATAACGAATGAGGCGCGAGGCGGTATTTATTATAGGAGCAGTTTCAATTAAACACGACATTACTTGTGGTTGGCAAATAATCCGTAAGTTTATTTAATCATGACTTATTATCACTATACTGAATATTATCTGCATGGTATGAATAAGTGACACAAGTAAGAAAAGGTCTAGGGTTGCTGGGTAAAGTATTTCAAATCACATTTGCCTCAATCGTGAACCGGCTGCGAGTGCTTAAACGAACTCTGTCTCTGGGTCTCTGCCACGAATTATAGTTTGTTGAAGCCGCGTGCACGATCACAGAATCCAATGCATAACGAATGAAACATACAATAAAAATAAACGCTATAAAAAATCTATATTTTTGTATAATTATGTAAAAATGTATATTTATGGTATAAATAGTAAAATAGGTTTTGGCGACTTGCGATATATTATTGCGACTCACTTGAAACGTAGCTAGTGCAGTTAAAGGACTAATTGAAACAAGAATTAAGAATTTATGACGAATGTAAGAATTAAAGACGACCAGACGATTTAAAACGACAACCTTCATCCGACAACTCAGCGATGTTTGTCTGTAAATGGTAAAATTGATATATTACAGATTATACAAATTATTGTAAGTGGCCAAGGAAATGTATCAAAATGTCGCATGAGCCTACATTTCGAAGATACAACGATATTAGTATTACTGATTTAAAGGACGATTCGGTTCGAAGCGACGAGTTCAATTTGGTGGCACGCATGAATAGATCTAGATAGTCAAGATAATTATAAAACGGCGATTTGTACTTGAGTCTAGAGAATAATTTCAATGACAAAATATCTGTGAGTCTTTGAGGCCAATAATCGTTGAGCCAATAGCTGGGTTTCAGTCACGTGACAGATTTAGCACTTGGTGGTCGACTCCAGATGGGAAAATATTTATCAAATAGAGTAAGATATTCATCAGTGTAGGCTTTGACCTAATATTGAGTAGATGTTATGTGCAATTTAACAAAATTTGCACACTTCCAATATGTGTGAAGAACACATAGCCAAGTGTTTCGCTATGTATTAGTCTTGAGTGAAACCCACCTATAATGACAAATTCTAGCCAGGTCACCTCTCAAAAACCTTAACCAGCCGACAACCAAGTTTAAAAAAGTAAAGAGACGAACAAATTCTGAGTAAACCAGTGTTGCTAGATTACTGAATAAATTAGCCAAGTATATTACCATATTCGTTGTTTTCTTTGTTTGAAACAAAGAAATCAAAGGGCCGACTATAACAATATTTTGCTTAATATAGGAATAATATAAATGATTCAAATAGAGTCATCTTCAGACAGTTCCAATTGCGTCTTGTAGAACTCATATATTGCATTCTCAAGATGTCTTAGTACTCGGAACTTGTTTAATTTTACCCCCCAGTCCCGGAGCTTGGCCATGCATGCCCATAGCAGAGCATCGTTTTTCTCTCTCCAGCCTAGTAGGCGATATAAAACGAAAACCATCAGCATAGCGGGACTACATCTTCAGGCTGACTATACGTTACTATTTGCTACAAAGTTAAAGGTACTAATTTTTATTGCATAGTTTGTTTAGTGTAGCAGCGCAAGAATCTTCAGAAATCGTTTGAATGACAAAATGTAAGTTTTCATTTAGTCCTTATGCTTATGTATTTCTTAAAATAACTCATCCAGTCGCTCGGTTGTAACATAATAAATAAAGGTTCGAAAAATTGTTCATTTTTTCCACAATCAGTGGAGGAAACTAAACTAATTAAAGATTAAGGAGAGAGCCTTTTTGAAGACCAGTTTTGTCTTGGTTACTAATTTAGGTTAAGACGAAGAGTTTTCTCATGTGCGTTATCACTGGTGATCATTGTTCAAACCGCATTGATAATTACAGTCGGATTTTTCCTGCCGAAGCTGAGCCGTGTATTCGTCGGAGTGTATGACAAGAATTTCATACATGTAAATAACATACATGCAATTGATAAAGGAACGCAACAGAATATTCTATATAAAAATGGTCTCCATAATCAAACAGCTGATATAGGATACCTTATCCCAAAGATAAGCGAAAGTTTTGGACGCAATCTGCAAATAAATTTCGGTGATGGTGTTCAATCAAAGCTGACATTTGATTATGCAGAATTGCATATCCCTGCAAAAATTAGCAGCTACTCAGGAAATCAACGAACAAACAGGTCAGAAACGTATAAAAAATACGTTTTTGTTCATTCATCGTACACAGAACAAATGTCAATGAGTATGTTAAGTGTTCTAAGTCTTTGTGGACAAGCCCAATTTGGTGGAAGGAGGGTTGTGAGACCATTTATTTTTAAATCCAGATTTGTCAGCACTGAAAATGGTAAATCATTGGGCACTCTTTTTGACTTGAAATACTTGGATGAATTATTAGACCATGCTGGATATGCACCCATGGTTAGTAAAAAGGAATACGTTTCTGAATGCAAACCAACGGATCCCAACCATGTGACTGTACATTTTCTTTATCTCGGGGATACGACGAAGCAGTGGAACAAACGTTATTTTAGAAATTTTAAAATGACGGACGAATATTACGACTCTATCTTCGAGAAGACAAAATCAAAAGGGTGGGTAGAATGTATGTTTTTAGACAAATCTATGGGTTTAGCTCCTAGCAAGAAACAATTCTGCATTAATCCAGCGATTATAAAAGATTGGAAAGTATTTGAAAGGGATATTGTCGGTGGAGCAAAATGTTTGAATATTTTACTATGGAGAGGAATAGGTGGTGGTGTGTATCGAAGCTATTTCACGGAAAATGATTTGAGATTTCCTCACTACGAAATTCATTTTGCCTTAAAACCAAGCGAGCCAGTCCAACAAGAAGTAGCGCGTTTTCGAAAAAGATTTCTACCTGATCGTTTTATAACAGTGTATGTACGCTCTGAATTTATACTTAAACCCCATGGATTTAATTTTGAATTTCTTAAAAAATGCATCGATGTTATTGTTGATGTTGCAAATGCACTTAAAGCAATGTCAGGGATATCCCATGTGTTCGTTGCATCTGATATGTCAAAGTACGGTTCTGCAGTGCTTTCTAACTACGCGAATAAAGCAAAAGAAAAAAATCCTTTTCCAGATATTTATAAATCTTTAATATCGAGAGTTGGCGGGACGGTTTATAACTACAACGCAACCTCCAGTTTTGTAACAGAACGTGATTCCATTGCGCTGGTTGATCTTACGCTTCTTACGCAAGCGCAGTATCTCGTGACAGCCGGAGATGAAACGATGTCTTCATTTGTTCGCTGGGTGGCTGGGAAATTTCTAGCAAACCACCGTGAAGATAAAGAGTTGTGGTCTAAAATTTCTGTTTGTAATAAATAATAATACTATACTAATTTTTATAGGCTTTATAATTATTCACAAAACCAGAATAATTATTGGCAACCCAGAATGTCTTCTGGATTGAAAGGCCTGGGGATTTTGTATAAAACTTTTTAACGACATTTTAACCGTTATTAGCTAAGTATATTGTACAAAATGTTAAGTGTGTAATATATTATTACCAGGTACGCCGGAACAGGGGAGGGCAGCTGCCCCCTTGCCTTTTACCAGCAGGGGCAAATGGGGAAGTACATGCACCCTTTCATTTCAAGGATTACTGAAAAACGTCAGGACACCGAAATCTTCTTGGAGTGATAAATCGTGATAAAACTATTTTCAACAGACGTTTTGCAAACATTTTCCATACATGCGCCGTTACCCTTTCATGGAAATGCTCCCTCGCTTCGTTCCGGCGTCCCTGATTATTACATTAAATTATTAATTTTTAAATTATTAAAAGTTAGGTCGAGCAAATGTTTTCTCCTTAGTAAAAATTTTCTTTGTCTTTGACATGAAAGTGTTGGATGTGTTGTTTTGTCTGTAAGCATTTGCCGCGACAAATTCCTCGCGGTACTTTTCTCTATTTAACGCAGAATAGTTGCCAACAAAAATAGAGCTAACGTCGGGCTAAAGCTCTTATCACCCAATCACTATCTTGGAGACGTGCATTTACCCATTCTCTGCACATGGGAGGAGTATCTATATGATAAAGCCTATCACTGCACACTATTAAAATCAGGTATGGCTTGTGAACAAATTGGAGAAACTTGTTTGTGCGTTTTTGCGTGTAAAGCTGGCCGCAGTAGCGCAGTCAGCGGTGGGGCACGTGTTTTCGGCATGCTTCATGTTCTTCATATGACATTCTCTTGTTCTGGTGATCGACTAATCGTGGTCGTTGAAATATTTTTAAATTCATTTAAAAGTGTTTTTGGGATGGTATTTTTCAATACTAATTTATCAAAAGATTACGTGAATTTGTAGAGCCATGTTTACTCTCCATCTTTTCCGGAGAATTAGGCCAGACGTATTAAGGCCAATTGGTTGGGTAAGTGCTCCAATAATTTGTGTCTATCACTTCATTTATATGTTGAGAAATTATTATGAATATTTACACAACGAGTGTTGTATTGTCATATATAAAAAAAATGAATTTGACGAAACGTCTTTGGATTCAAAATCTTTCCACAATACAAAAATGTACAAATCCACAAATAACATATTATAAAATATAAAATTTTTAGGTCTGCAGACCTTGCTTATCAGCATTTTCATCTGACTCTACAAAGGTACTGTGTAAGAACAGTCCAAAATCTGTGCCATTTTATTTCATCTTTCATATATTCTATTTCAAATAATTTGCTGTTATCAAACTACTAGAGTGTGTGCCTATTTTTTCAAACCATTTCAATTACATGGCACATAATTAAAACAGCAATTGTATTTTGTGTAACATTATATACTTATGGAAAATTGAAATCCGGTTAGGAAAATGTTGACCAGATTCGCAATATTGGAATTTCTGCTCACATTGACTCTGGGAAAACAACATTGACTGAAAGAGTGTTGTTTTATACTGGAAGAATAAAGACAATGCATGAGGTAATCTACATAATAATATATTTGAACGAACCAGGAATGTTCAGTTTGAGAATTAGAGTCTTTATTTTATGTTTTGAAATCCCAGGTAAAAGGTAAAGATAACGTTGGTGCCACCATGGATTTTATGGATCTAGAACGACAGAGAGGAATTACAATACAGGTAGGAATTCTATACTGTATCAGATCAATTATATTTGTCAGAGTGTTTTCTAGTAAATGTAATCTCAAAGTGATCTGTCTTTTTTGTTTCATTATAGTCAGCTGCTACGTTTGCTGAATGGAAGAATCATAATATAAATATTATTGATACACCAGGTCAATAAATGCTTTAGTACTAATAATGATTTTAAAATAAATAATATAAATTATGTATAGATTATAAAATTTAACGGCCTTTAATGCTTTAGTACTAATACCTACCATGCTTTAGTACTTACCCCAGGATGCTTTAGTACTAATTCCCACCATGCTTCACCGCCACTCCTAGCATGCTTCAACACTTTGTTGCGGATTCAAAAGTTTACACATTCACATGTATCCACTGATTCATTTGTGTTCGGAAACTTCTTGTTGCGGATTCAAAAGTTTACACTTCCAGATATATCCACTGATTCATTTGTGTTCGGAAACATCTTGTTGCGGATTCAAAAGTTTACACTTCCAGATTTATCTGCGAAAACGATACGTGGGTGCAGCTACTTTCTGACGCGGAAATTTTTTTTTAAGGTCATGTTGATTTTACTGTTGAAGTGGAAAGAGCTCTTCGTGTTCTTGATGGTGCTGTGTTGGTTTTGTGCGGAGTTGGAAAAGTTCAGGTATACAAGAAATGTTTTAAAATTAATAAACAAATTGGATAATTTTTCATGAGCAGTCAACCCATCCTTACAACTTCGAGGGGAAACTCTTCTATTTATTGGTTTTTGGATGAAGAGCAGGGAAGAGTCTTTTGGCCACTTTGAAAAACTCCGGTTCGAAATGAAAATTAAATTTAGGCCGCAAAATAGTAGAAATTCAGCGTACGTTTTTTAAAAATTATAGAGTCAAACATTGACAGTAAACAGACAGATGAAAAGATACAACGTGCCGTGCATTGCTTTCATTAATAAACTTGACAGGTGAACTCTGGATAATCGGCTCTTAACACTTTGAATGGATTCATTTACTGAATCAATGTTATTTATCATTGATAGGATGGGTGCAAATCATAAAAAAGTTCTTAGTCAAATGAGGTACGTGCTAGGTACTGTGAATGCACCATGCATTCATTTTATCCCGTTTGAAGAATTCAATTAATAATGTCCACAAAATCTATTTGTTATTTGTTGAATTTCTTTGTATTGATTTTCATGCAAGTATTCTGTTACTAAAAAAACATTCAATATAACTGTCTGGTGAAGTTTGAACAAAAAATTTTACATATGGAGTTTAAATGATAAAGTATGCATAAAAGGGCATCACACCAACCAACGATGGCCACTTTTTTATATTGCAGAGCAAAGTTAAATCACAATGCCGCGTTTGTGCAGTTACCAATTGGTTTAGAACGGAATCACACGGGTGTTGTGGATATCATTAGAAGGAAAGCTCTATATTTTGATGGAGAGTATGGGTAGGAAATATGAAAAGATATGATACGGAAAATTATGTTATAGATAATATAGAAACGATCTCGAGTCGTACTAGATTTCGAGTGGTGAAGCTCCCTTGTTCCGTTGTGTGTATCCATGTACCTGAGGTTGTGTGTTGTATTTTCATAGGAACAATATAAGAGAAGAGGTCATACCCGAAGATATGGTTCATGAAGTAAACGTTAGGCGAGAAGAGTTAGTTGGTAAATATAAGTCCCCAAAATGTGCTTCAAATCTCAAATTTCTCTATTGTTTTTTACATTTCCCCGGAAAGGAATCGTGTTTAATGTCCAATTTCCAAATCGGGTATCTTTTAGAGGCTGTTGCAAATGTTGATGATGGCTTGGGTGAATTATTTCTTGAGGAAATTCAACCAACGAGTGATCAGCTCATGGTGCGTCAATGTGGTTGAATATTAATTTAACAGAGTTTTTAGTTTGGAATTTTTAATTTCATTCGTTCATTTGCTCTCTATTAGAGATGCTATAGTTAAGCAAAAATTATACCTACATTTTTAAGCCATCCATGCACTTTCGTCATGCGGTAGTTATGATATTTCTTGAATGCTATATTGATCATTAAAATAACTCGCGGGCGTAGCTAAAGCAGAGAGCTCTACATGTATCAAATGTCTCCGCATCGATAATCCACAACATGAATAGGAATTTTTGCTTAGTTTTTCTTGTAAATAGAAAAGATGTTTGTTTGTTCGAAGTTCAAAGTTTATTTATATTCAAAGGGATTCAAATATTTCCGCGCAGGAGACCGAAACTGACGTACTATAGCGCGTCAATTTCCGTCATCTTTGGCTTCACTTTTTGGCCTCACGAAAGTCTTAAGTCTTATTCCAGATACATGTGTAGCTCACTGGGCTAAAAGGAAAAATTAATTGGATCAAACTGTCGCAAACCATTTTCTTGAATGCATTTTTTCATTGTAGTCTGCATTTTTTCATTGTAGTCTGCTATTCGACGGTCGACCATCAAAAGGTTGTTTACACCTGTTTTTGTTGGTTCTGCTCTGAAGAATAAAGGCGTACAAGTAATTTTATGTTATAATCAGTATGTTGACACAAAATGTTTGAATCACGAGGTAGCCCTGTACACGTTACGCCAAATTATGCGAATTATTATAATACGCATGATAGTGCGGCTACACTTTTACTTAAAACTCTTATTAACGAGTAATTTTAATTCGTTTAATTAGATTATGTAAAGTAGTTAAATGTTGTTTGGTGTATAATTCTTTTTATCCATAAAATTCTCATATCTATCTAGCCTTTACTGGATGCAGTTGTTGACTATTTGCCGAGTCCTCCGGATGTGGCAAATTTTGCTTTAGATCCTGAAGAGTAAGCATAATGATTAATCAGTTTATTTCAATGAGGTTTTTACTTTGTGATTAATATAATGATGCATATTTAGTTCAGATAGAAAAATCTTGATGGATTCATCAGGTGATGGTTTAAATCCTTTTGTTGGCCTGGCATTCAAACTTGAGGTAAATCCCGTCCATTTGTATCATCAAACCCATGCATTTTGACTATTTAAAATGTTCATGTTAGGAGAATTTTTAAACATGATATTTTTGTTTTCCTAGGCTGGAAAATATGGTCAGTTGACTTATGTAAGGGTCTATCAAGGTTCTCTGAAGAAGGGAACATTTATTTTCAATACGAGAACTGGGAAACGTGTTCGTGTTCCCAGGATCGTGAGAATGCACAGTGATGTCATGGAGGTTTGTACACAAAACTTTATCAACAACGTTGTTACATGTTCGAATATAATGCTGTCTATACTACCCCCTATATCTATACGTCGCTCACGCCAGAGTAATTATTTGTTGATAACACATTAGTATCATGTCTAGTGTCTAGTGTCATTCGACCAATTCAAGAGATGAGCGAGAATTTAATTTTTTGTAGGATGTAAGTGAAGTAAGAGCAGGGGATATTTGTGCGTTATTTGGAATCGACTGCGCATCTGGAGATACCTTTACAGCTGAAGGAGCTCAAAAAATGTCAATGGTACATTGTTTACATAATTTTTTTATGGCAATGCTCTCTAGCTGTCTTTATACGAACTGAAAGTAGAACTTATCTCCTAGCTGTTCTTCAGATTATAATCAACTACACTGGGCTGTTAGATATCATGATTTCATCCATGCATTTGCACTTGATAGGAACCGATATTTGTGCCTGATCCAGTTATATCTCTTGCCGTAGAAGCTCAAAATAAGGTATATTTTTATGCTTGGATATGTCTCGACTCTCGAGTACATTAGCATTTGCAGATTTGAAAATGTGGCTTAATGACTTAAAAATGTGGCTATATGACCTAAAAAGTAATTGAATCATATGCAGTGGTGGCGAAAATGGTGGTGGTGGGGGATTAATATTATTATATTGGTGTTAGCAGACCGTAAAAACAATATATTTCAAAAGGCTGAACGTGAATATATGAATGTTTCCTCTCATTTAACGATCGTTCGCCGCCACTGATATTTTCTTTTGTTGTGTAACTTGTCTTTCATCTTTTTACCACATGATTTTGTATAGAACGACCTGGATGCATTTTCTAAAGCGATCAACAGATTTACAAGAGAAGATCCAACTTTTAGAGTACATTTTGACGACGAGAGTAAAGAGGTGCGATCATGCACTGTGCATGCGTTAGCTACATGATATGACAAATAACGATATGCCCTCTAACGATATAACGCTATTTTACTCCCGAATTATGGCGTTTCACATGTATGTTTGACAAACTAGCTGTCAAACGTTAGGTCAGCAACACTTGCTCACTGCTCACTGCTCAGGTTTTCACCGCCTTCAAGGAATTAGTTAAAGGGATCCGTAAGTCATCCATTTGTGGATGACTTTTAAATGAGCTTTTAAACAGGCACTAACTATCCGAACTAACTCTCGGAAACTTGGACTTTTTGTCGCAAATCCTGTCCACGATCTCCCCGTTGTTGGAATCATAATATTAAATTTTACATTCAGACAATCATATCTGGTATGGGTGAGCTGCACTTGGAAATATACACAGAGGTGTTGTTTTTACTTTTCTTTTATTGCTCTATATGTTAATGCGTTGGTATATGATTTCCTTTAATAATCGCTATAATACAAAAACGTGGGCATTCATGAAAGTAAGAAAAACATTTTTTTACATCATCTGTTGATATGTCGATACCTCTTGTATATCCAAGTAATTTGGAAACTGTTTGAAAATTCCGTTCAGAGAATGAAAACAGAATATAATTGTCCTGTGATTTCTGGTAAACCGAAAGTTGCTTTTAGAGAGACTATTGGAAGCTCTATAGAGTAAGTAAAAAGTCTGAAAAATAATGTTTTTTTGAAGGTTGCTGCACTTATTAGCCATTTCCCAAACGAGCAGGGTACTGGGTCTATGGATTGTTCTATGGACTGCATCTATGGAGAGACAGGACTGAATCTGCGTCAGGAAATCAGAAAGTCTGAGATTTTTGCGACTAGACCCAGTCCCTGCTCAATTGGAAAATGGCTAATTGGTATTCTCGTTATGTTTTATCCTGTCTGATGTTAAAGTACATTAGTGCAGTATCTCACAATACTATTGCAATGAACTGAAGTAAGTTACCTTGACCTACACTTTCATTTGACTTTCGAAAGTACGTTTCACTAAGCTGTCAAATCTTTACGTTGCTGAAATAATTCTCGGAATTATTTCTCTATCATACTTTTCTATGAGAGGCAACATGTATATAAAATTCAATTTCTGACTGACATTAGAAATAAATAATATGATACGTTTTAACTGTTCAGATTTGATTACATTCATAAGAAACAAAGTGGAGGCTCTGGGCAATATGGACGGGTGATTGGAAAAGTCGAGGTAATGGGAATCTTTCGTTGTATTCCGGGCTATAATGCCTACATTCATACAATCGTCAATCAATTTCACGTGATCTGATATGTTGAATTCTCTGTCAGTTGTATTCAGTAAAAATATTTTACCCGATTTAGTTTCTTTTCACGTGGATCTAATATTCCCAGCTTTTAACCACCCATGAACGGCAACTGTAACCGTGACGCCGTATAAAACAGGGAGCAGAATTGAGTGCATGTGACTCATGCGAGGAAAAAGTATTCTCATGCATGCTCAACCTTGTACTCAGGGTCTTTTAACTACGTACGAGCTTGATGCATGCTTCACTTTCGTTTTCATTGACCATCTGTGGAAACCTGAACATAAATCTGAGGCATCTCAAATATATACTGTCATCACTGCATCTACAAAAATCTGAAATGTTTTTATTCCATTTAGCCTTTGCCAGAAAAAGAATACACAAAAGTAGAATTTGACGATGCAACGATCGGAATGAACATTCCAAAAAATTTTATTCCTTCAATTGAAAAGGTAACAAACGGAATTATATATTACCTATCCGTACAGCTTTGCTACCTGTAAATTGGAATTCAATTTTATGTGATCTTTTCTCGCCTTAGGGATTTTACGAGGCATGCGATAGAGGACATTATTCAGGACATAAGATATCTGGAGTAAAGTTCGTTCTTATTGACGGTTAGTTTTCCGTGCGAAGTTCGCTAGTAATGACTAATGGCAAAATTTTTAAAAAATCAGGCGGTTATAGTTGAAACTTTTCGTACGAGGTTTAAATCCTGATAACAGAGTCCTGATGCCATGCATGAAGGGTTTGATTAT
Source organism: Dendronephthya gigantea (assembly GCF_004324835.1). Taxonomy (NCBI): domain Eukaryota; kingdom Metazoa; phylum Cnidaria; class Anthozoa; order Malacalcyonacea; family Nephtheidae; genus Dendronephthya; species Dendronephthya gigantea. Next base: position 13,861 of record NW_021163680.1, on the reverse strand, counting down.
AACAGCCAGGCTGGTGTGTTCTTATGCACGTGTATTTTTATTATTATTATAGTATCTAAGGCCTGTTTCAGACGTCGAACTTCTCATATGCCGAATCTAATGTTAACGAGCTGAAGAGTAAAGTCTGCTAATTTGCATTCGATTCGGCATATGAAAAGTTCGACGTTTGAAACGGGCCTAAGAGATTTATTTCAACATTAGTTTTTATATGGTCTCTCATTCTCATATGAAATCTGTCACAACCTAGAATATTACATCTTTTACCACACTATCTAACATTATCCTCATGCAACCGAAAAGCTATTTATTTTGTATCCTTATTGATGTACATTATTTTGTATGGAATCGCTGGTTTCGACAGGTGCCGCTCATGCAGTTGACTCAAGTGATATAGCCTTTCGTATGGCTGCAATTGGCGCGATGAGACAAGGTAATGACATTTTAGAAATCGCGGATCAAACGATTCTAGAATCCCTTGAATCCTTTGCTAAGTTTGCTTTGATGACTAGCGTTAGAATGAACAATCAGAATTGAGGTCTGCCATTTTTTCTCTGTTGTCATATTACGGCTGATAACATAAAGATGGTATTAGGATTGTTTTGTTTTTAACGACGCGAGATTTATTAAATCCACTGTCTTTGTATTTGCTTATTCCAGCAATGTCATCAAGTTCCCCTGTTATCCTTGAGCCAGTGATGAGTGTTGAAGTTAATGCTCCCATGGAATTTCAGGTGCATTCTTTCGAAGCTATTTATTAATTATTTTCGATGGGATCGTAAATTGTTTAACCAATCAATCTGATGTTGTTTAGGGTTCTGTCATAGCAGGGCTGAATCGACGGAATTGTGTAATTACGGGAACAGATGGTAGTGAGGGATATTTCACATTGTACACAGAGGTATATAGGTGGTGTCCTTTTAAATGAATGAGTTATAAGCCATTCCGAAGTTGCAGTAAAGGATTGGCAATAGTGATATTAACAATGCAACACGAGGCTGTTTTGGGGACAAACATTCTGTTTACGTTCTTAAACCAGTTCCTTAATGCTACGTCGGCCTCACTATCACCAGTCCACTAACTTCGGAATGCAATTGTTGGATAACACAGCCTATCTGTTTACTAATTTTGTCATGTTATAAATATTTTAGCTCACAAATTGATAACTTTTTTAGGTGCCACTTAACGATATGTTTGGCTATGCATCGGAATTAAGATCACTAACACAGGTAAAATGAGGCACAAATCCAATTTGGTAACCATGACCGTTTTACTGCACCAAAATTCATTTACTTTAACGTAATATTGACTTTCGTAGAGTTGGTTAATGGATATATATATACATATATATATTGGTACGCTGGCGTACATGCGTTTTCTCGCTGTAAAATGATACAATACAAGTTCTGTTTTCTTAAATACACACAATTTTTCATGTAATCCTTTCACTCTCTCTTAGAAATACATAAGAAAATATATACTATTTTTTGGAAAAGGCCCTGTTGGTCTACAGTCATGACTTTCATTGTGAAGAAAATAATTAGTGTGAATTAGTCAATTACTGACCACCGTGAATCATAGAATAATTGTGGCAAATTTTAACCTCCCGCTCATTGAGTGTGCATGGATGGTCTTTTAGATATTCGGCTTTTCCACTACGTCGTCGAAATTCAACTAATCCCTTCTTTATTATCAACTAGGGAAAAGGTGAATTCACCATGGAATATTGCAAGTATTTACCTGCCTCACGTCAGATACAGGCTGAGTTGATCGAAAAGTACAACAATCAAAGACAGCAAAAAGCAAAAGCCAGATAATACACACCGCCACATGCAGTGACGCGGGTATATCCTTCCTTCCAGCTCACATCCTGCTTACTCATCTCAAGCCAAGCCTTACTACGAAAGAATCTGTCAACTCAAGCCCAGGGATACGAGAAATTAAGTCGGTTGAGATGAAGGAATTTTATCTGATGGTGCATGTATAGTGGTTTAAAAGATTGTTATCACTTCGAATGCTCTACCACAACAAAGGAAATGCTATTATAGAATGAAAAACACTTTTATTTATACAGATTTATTTTAATAAACGTAAAGGCGACCGCTATATTACTTTTTGTTTTATGTATCCTTTCACATTGTCTTGTCGATTGCTTGGCTGGTTTCCAGCCTCAGAGAAAACCAGAAAACGTTCAGGTGGTAAAATGCATCTTTATCAATTTGCGCCCCTGAGATAGGATTTTGTCAGATTAATGTGAAATCCATAAAGAAAACAATTGCTATAAAATCGTTACTATATATTTATGAAAAAATTGTGATATATATAAATCATTATAAATTATATACAAACATTGGAAATATTTAAAGTAATGACAGTTGCACGGCGCTGGTTGAGCAGATCGCTTTATGTTTGTTTACTGCTGTCTCCCGTCAGATATATTTCACCCCATGCATGCAAGTTTTTCAGTTGGTCGGGGATGATCATGTTTGACTGACTGTTAACATGGGTGCATGATGATAACTGCAGGATTTTCATGATTGACAATATCCAACGTCGTCGGTCTGTTCGCGGGGTATACTGCATGCATGGCTACAGCTTTTTTATCTGGTCATCATTGTTCAGCGAACGGATTATAGCAAGCTGCGGGGTGATCTTGGTTTGTGGAGTGATGGTTGTTTGAAAGTCCAACTTCGATCGCCCGTATATCCTGAGTTAAGGTGGGTTCAGCCTTCAGCGGGGTATGGTTGGAAGACTGAGCATTGCTGATTCTCTCGCTAACTGCCTGATGTCGCGTAACCCGACCAGTTGCAGATTGCTTTGCCATCTTTGAACCACACACGACGTAAGAACCACGACGTTTACGAAAGATACCGCGGAAAAAGCCTGACACTCTTTCAGTGAATGATCGTGAAAGTCTCAGCCTTAAATATACATGGTGTTAATGAAATTAGTTGAATGTAGTTTTTTTTTTACTTTTATATGAATTTTAGTTGAGTCACTAAATCGTCCATGTCATTATGGTCAGAGGCAAATCAATGAATTAGATCAGATTCACATGCATGCTTACCATGTAAAAATGATGGTAAAAGTTTAAAAAAATTAAACCCATGCAGAGATAAATGGAAATTATACACTGGTAATTGACGGGAACGAATTGACATTATATACATAGACACTTACCAAGAGTGTTTTGCGACTTGTTTTAGACTTGGCCTATTCTTTGGATTCATTGCGAATAATTTCGTAAGAAGGTCTTTGACTTCTGTAAGAGAATATGCGTTTGAGTATTACTTGTAGTCTTGTGGCAGGTAATTGGTCAAACGTGGTGTTCATTAGTTTAAAACGGTATCCTATTGGACTGGGTGCTGTCAATATAAGTGATATAATTGAAAGCAGACCTGCAATGGAAAAAACTATTTGCACTGCTAGGCTATTTTTATTTTAATACCATGCATGTGATAAAAAAAACTAATTTCAATTATTGGTGTTGCATAATACTTTTAACAAAATTTTACACTTGCCTTCAGATATGTGGTCAAATTTTGGCAGTCCCGCTATGACATCTGAATACGTGTTATAATTTGTATAAGGCGCTCGACCATACAGCATCTGATATATTACAACTCCAATTGATCGTACAGCCTCTTTTGAAGGATCATATTGTCCATTTATCACATATTCTGGTGGCACATTCATTTCACTGCCTGATGGGGATAGAGAAATGATTATAGCTATAATATCACCAATTTATATATCTGTGATCTTAATTATTATCACTAGAAAGTCGATAAATACATAACCCGCACAGAAAATAAATTTCCCTTGAAAATATAGGCGTTGCCGCAAGGCTGACGGAATTGGTGATAAGTCGAGCAATTGGTACTCGCGAGTGTCGGGTAATTTTTCCTGAAATCGTTCGTCTGCGTCCCTCCCTCCCTCCCCGGTTTTGGCCCGTCCACCTATGCTTGTCACATTTGTTTTTTGTCTGGTTATATGTGTAACTTGTAATCATTGTATGATGAACACTAACCACAATATTCGTCGAGGACTTTGCCAGATTTATGTTTTGAGGCCAATCCAAAATCAATTAGCTTAATCTCATCTGTGTCGAAGTCGTAGAGAATATTCTCTAATTTGATGTCACGATGAACGATGTTTTTCGTCTGCATTGCAAGTTCAACATCAAGCAACTTCGTGATATATTTTTTAGTTTCATCTTCGGTAAAGAACCCCCCTTTATCCTGTCGAAGGTCGAATAAGTCTTGACAGTGAGTGGGTCGCTCACAGATAATAACAAATACATCAGGAGAAATCCTTTGGCAATGCAGGAACGTGATGACATTAGGATGTTCCTTCATTTTCTTCAGGTAGTAGACTTCACTTGGCACAAGACCTAAGTCTTTATCCTGAAAAAAAAATCAGTCAACAGCTAGGTTATATATAGTAGCTTGGAAAAATCCCTTTCAGAGAACTTAATGCCACGCATGGAATACACAAAATGGTACTCGCCTTGCAATACTCTTCGACTGAAATGTATTTCACAAATTTCACAGCAACCTGCAGAAACACATAGTATATCTCTTGAAAGAAGGCTACTGAATACTATATTAGTACAAAAGTCACGCCCCTAAATGATCCCTATAACACAAGGACGTTTAAGACTACACTTTCTTCTCTAACTGATCGATTATGAGTCTTTTATTATTATTATTATTATTGTATTTTTATTATTATTAGTCGTATGATTTACAAAACTCACGGGTGTCTTCTTTTCTCCTTTCATGGCGTAGCCTTTATAAACCGAACCATAACCACCCTTTCCGATTAAACCATTTTCAGCATAATAGTACATCGTATCTGAAAGTAATGAACATTGTTAACCCGAATATGTCATTATTTTTAATTAATTATCTATGGCAGTTATTATAAGCTGCAAAAGGACGGTAATGATGAAACTTGTATAATTGTTAATGAGGTAAGATGAACTGCCTCAAGTCGAAACGGCTTGGGGAAGGCGAATACTTTGTGAAAAGAGGTGGAATACTTAGTAAAAAGAAGTGGAATGGTTTGTTGCAGGGCCGCGGAACCATTTAGAAAGTGGGGGGGGGGGGACTGACAAAAAAGAGCACTTTCTCAATTAGAACTATATCACATCTTCAAAGACAGTGAAATTCACTGAATTACACTGTATGTAATTATTAATTACAACTGCAATGCAACATTTTGCTAAATACAAATCTCCACTGAGTCTGAGTTCATGTACTACAATTAAACACAGATTTAATGACTCAAAGAAGGGCACGTTTGCTTGAAAAAGGGGGCACATTTTGGTATTTTCAAAAGTGTGGTGGGGCACCGTGCCCCAGTCCCCCCGGTCCTGTGGCCCCTGGTTGCAGACCTAAACAGGGAAAGGGACATGAAAAAGCTAGGCATTTATTTATTCCGCTAACCGTCTTACCTTTTGAGCTGCCGACTTGAATAAGAGTTTCTCCATCAATCACTTTAGCTTCGCGGGGCCACACATACTCAGGTAATGCTCCGACTTGATTGTCTTGAATTATATTCCATTGAATGAGTTTCTCCCGGAAAATATTACGTCCTTTTACTTTAACATCGTTGATGCTTGATTTAGAAATATTGAAGGAAGGTCAATTTAATAAGTCACTCGAACGTGGCTAACTGCTTTGGAATTTTTGACAATGATCCTGTGGAAATCCTGTAAGCTAAGCTTACAGCCGGCATGCATGCGTAATTCTTAGTAGAGTTAGTATACAAGTCAGCATTGGGGTTGTGGAAACATTTGCATGCAATTAAAAGGGTATTTGTGATTTATAACAACAAGCCTAAGGAAAACGCATGGCACACAGCTTAAGTTCTTCAAAGTATAGATTGAAACTCACCTTCTGTTAGCGGTATCTTGGAACGCGCTGGTATACGTAGGAGACTGAAGCTGTAAACACAAATTACAACGATATTTTATCGACATTTGTACTTCATCCAACTTTACCGCGGCGCCCAGAATTTGCTTGTTACCCTAAATAAAACTCCTGCATGGTTGTGTCAATACTTACCTTGTTCTCCGAATGTGGGGCTTGAGATTGACGTTCGGATGAAGACTTACAGGTTCTGAAATTATAATTTATTCCATGAAAAAGGCTTACAAATGTCCTCAGTAAATGCATGGATAATAAAATCACTAAAACTATCCATGGTAAATGTAATTAAGAACTACCATGATTAATAAATGTTTAAGTTCGTCCATAAAAAGGACTACTTCTCACCTTTCATCCATGGCCAAGTTTACTATTCCAATAGAGACCAAGCTTTCTATCTGTAATGATATACATAAACCCAGTTCATTAATTGAAAAGTCCAGTTATCTTTTACGCATAGATAAATTCTTATACCTTTTGAATAGACGGCTTGAACTCTGGACGCGGAACATAATAATCAGACCACATGGAGTGGAGACTACTATATATAAAAGAAAGACTCAATGTCTATATCACAGTAATGCATGCGTAAAGATTTGGTTTATGTGTTCTATTGAAAATTATTGGGACATGCCTTTGTAAAAACACCTTTTTAGGGCCGTTTAGAGACTAAGCAGGCCTCGGAACAATATTTCGGTAAAGAGCCGCCTGTTCGATGTGACATTCATGTTTCATGTTGGTCTAGGATAGCTTGGCTGCATGTTTTGGTTTATTTTTAAAACTTACCATTCTCTCGGGAAGCAACTGTTTGACTAAAAATGGAACATATTACATTTAACTATTTTACTTTATTATTTTATATATTAATAATTTTATTCTATTATTATTATTTTATTTCTTACCTTGTAGTTTTCAGAAGCCTGAGATGCAACTCGATGTTCAAACGGATAACGGATACTCCCATTCGAGCTCCCATAACTGCGGACAAATTTGTATGAGAACATAGTATGTATTATGTATATTGAAGGTTCGAAAGTTGAACCGTGTGTCATGTACAAAAAAATTAAAGTGATTACCTTGTTGTCCTCAACGATATTTTAAACGCATTATCTGACGTAGAGCCGGAATACGTCAACGCGTTCTGTAAATAAGCGGAACATTTTAGTCATTATTTCAGGCAAAAAAAGTAAAGAGGGGGTGAGGTTGGTTAGGTTGGATTGCTCATCGGTTCTGCTCATTAGGATTAATGTGAGGGTGATGCGAATTGTGAATTGTTTTGAATTTTTCTGAGCCTAAACTCTCTACTGAAACTGTTCTGTTCATGTTCATTCGAAAGCAAAGCGAACTGAAATGGTGTTAGACATCCGGACAGAATATTGTAATTTAAAAAGTACCGAGGTTCTGAATGTAAACAAAGCGCTGACTTGACACAGCGTTTTCCGAAAGTTTAACTGGTTCTCACCTCGTGAGGAGAATTCTGTATTTTCTCAACAGATACTGTTACACTCCTAAAAATAAGAATAAACAAGCCTAATTTTACAAGAGAAAAGATAACTCATTATACCGTTACTCCACGTTTCATGACCGATGAGCGATTTTGCGCAAAATAATACTTTAGACTTTTTTGCTGTTATATGCATTTATTAATGTTTTACTGATCTAAGTTGTCAAGTCATAGAATACAAAGGCGTTTTTAGAATGATGCGTATTTTAGATTACCAACAGACTGTTTGTACGATACGAACTAATTTGTATCTGAGCAAATATTTATCATCTCCCAGAAAAACCCAATCTAAACTTGCAAAGTTTGTTTACGTCGCTTAGAATTGAGTCTTTAATAAGTTCGGAAATTGGTGCTAGTTTTAGCTTCAAACTTCCAAACAACTTTCGCAAAAGTATACAAAATTGTCCGTATTTTTCATTACCTACAATAAAGTTTTGCAAGGCTACAATTTTAATTTGCCAATTCTAGATGCGGTGACTTTTTTGGACTATTTCGATGGCCTTGCTTGCCTGGGTGAAAACTAGTCTATTGTCAATCCAGATAACCTCGCGACCCAAAGATACATAAAAGACCTAACACATAAACCATAACATTATAATACATAATTTTGGACTGGATCAATATTAGTACCAATACTTACATATTTACTCGATATTCCCAATATAAATTTGATTAAATAATCGCTTTAGAAAATAATTTGCAACGAACGAACTTTGCGAAATGTGAACCTCTCGAAAAAAATCGATAAGTGAACAGGCAGTATTGTTGACGTAGTTAATTAACATTTTGCGCGCGCGCGTTTGATTTTCGCTGACAAAGAGTTTCATTGAGCCAGCGGCTTCGTGAATTCTTGGGTTTCATGTGAAGTCATAATTCCAGTGGGGTTCATGTCGAAATCGAGACACAATAAATTGAAGCACAGTGATTGGAGTGAATTAATTGTTCATTGTTTGTGTTGGCTTTGGCGCTTCGTAGCAAAATTATATACACAAATTCGTATCTTTTGCTCACTGCTGTTCAGCATAAGGGTCGAAGCAATTAAGGTTGACCCCACTCAAATCACTATGAAAACAATACGTGATAAACCCACCAAAAGCATACATATATTATATCAATGGTGAAATGGTGAATAACTACATTTATCCTCATATTTCCTTGTTTAAACCGTTATCCCACAATATCCCCAAGGTACCTTAAATCACACCTGAGGTTCATGAATTCCCATTGCAAAACACTTGACACCCTCAATGATTCAAAGAAGAACTTCAGAAGCCATATCTATATTAAGTTTTAAAAACTTAATACAGTATTTTCAACACTGAGCACTCAATATGAATTGAGAAATCAAAAGAACATGGAGGAAGCATTTGATGTACCTCCAATGGATCTCAAGGCTTCTGCCGAACAGGAGGTTCGAAAGCTTCAGGACATGGTGAAAAGATTGGAAAAACAGAATGAACTACTTCGAAATAGCTCCAGTCAAAACGGGACAGCCATAATCACATTACCAAAGAGAGACAGCGTAGAATTAGAGGAAGTTGCACTTATAAATTTGAATGATTCCTCCGATGACTTGGAGGACAGCTGGTATTAATATTATTACAATCTTGTCCATATAAGTTTATAGTTATTAAACTGTACAACACATAATAATACTGTACACATATAGTAAAACTATATTGCCGAATTTTAGGCACGTATCTGTTGCATAATAGCTCGTAGTTGCATCATAGGGATTAGTCCTCAAAATACACACTACAGAATTTGCCCCAAATCCTTGGCACCCTACAAAGGTTATCTAGGTGATATTATATGTTATATGTTCTCTTCCTTGTTTTGATTGGACCAGATTAGTTGTATATGGTTCTTATCATGGTACATGTGATTGGATAAACGCATGTACAAATGTCTGATAACAAACAATTAACATATAAACTGCACCATCAGCACATTATTCTTTAGAATTTGCTTGAGTGCACATGAAACAATAGATTGAATACTAGGCAGGCAACATAATTTATTGTTATTTGGCTAGTTTTTATTGACAGAAAATTTGGGTGTCAATTGGGTAAAACTAATTGTGAGAAATTTCAGTATACTATTGATACCAGTATATGTAGTTTTTCTAATATATTGATGCTGGAAGATTTACTGAACACAACCTTGTAGTTTCAAAAATAGAGCAATATTTTCGTTTAACATAGGTTGTATGAATCACCTGTAAGACCAGCAACTCCCGCACAAAAGTCAATCCCTTCCTTGAAGTGGACTAAAACATCAAGTGTTAGTGGATTAGATGATGTCAGAGGCAACTTAATTGATAAACTGGATGACATTGAGACACAACAAGGTTTGTAATACTTGCTACATTAGAATCATAGTATTAAAAAACAAGTGAGTGTGCATTTCCAGGTTTGAATTTCTAAACCTATGATATGGTCTACTAATTGGGAACATCAAGGCATTGAACCAACAACCTCTAGTTTTTTTATCAGCTGGACTTGGCAACATTAACTAAGACTAGTCAGTGGCATAGCGAGTCTGACCATTTATCCTGCTGTAAATAATAATATTAACTGGAAATTGACATAGCTGGACAAAATCATCAAGCTGGCTATGCCACTGAGACTTGTAACTGGTAAGGTCAGATAAGTTTGAACAAGCCAAAACATTAACATTGCATACATAAATGTTTATGTCAACAACTTATTCTATGTTTTTACCAAAAATTATCAGAAATATCCAAGGTTAGAGTTACACAGAGTCAACATGATAGAGTTATGTCAACAAATGCACCAAAGAATTCATTATTTTTCCAACCAACTGCTAAGACTCCAAAAAGTAAGTTTCCACTATTATAATTACCTTGGCTATATTTTATCAAGGGAGCAAAGGTACCCATGACTCTGCCCACTTCTTATGCAGAGAGAGTTTTACGAGAAGCTCACACTGTTTGTTTCTGAGGGTGCACTCTCTGTATCACTTGCGTAGCTGTAGACATTTATCACAATGGAATCATGTGAAATTTAGGAAAGGGTATTTTAAAGATCTTTTGAGGAAGCATTTTCAACCCCTTATAAAAACTGTAAGCAATTCATAAAACATTGATACATGAGGTCTGCTAATTTATTTTTCTTGATTTTAAAATTCCTTAAAAAAAAATTATACACATGTAATAATATTCATGTAATATTCTATTAGTAGTTTCTTTAGAATTGTTGCATTATGTTGATATATCAAACTGGTTGTCTAGTATGTCATATATCATCCACAGCACTGTATACAATATTTTTTATATATAGAAATAACAGCTGATGACTATATGCATGATAATAGTCAACTTGATAGCAGTGCATATGGTAGTATGGATGAAATGGATGATATTCCAACAGGTCTGTTTTAAACATACTTCAGACTCAGTTAACAGAATAAATTACTATTATTTATTTATTATAACTGAATTGCTTTCTTGGCAATTATTTATACTGTACATAGGTCCTATTTTACGACGTTCAGCACTTGGTAATAAGGACAATTCTAGTACTAATCCTCAAGACAACACAAGTATGTCCCTGTCAGAGGATTTAGATGATGAACCACAAGGTTTGTTTGCTCCTAGTGAGGAATATAAGATACATGTTATTCCACATTGTAGTCTCCAGTGAGGTGTATCGCTTTCTCGTGAATTTTTTGAATATTCAAAAATTCACTAAAGTTTTTACACTCGGAAACAGCCAGAGCATTTTGAAAATAACCGGATCGTATTGCAGGCTACGGATTAAATGTTTATCTGTTTCTATCCGTTCTGTAGGTCCAATATTACGACGTTCTGGACTTGGTAGTGCAGCCAAACCAACTCCAAATTTATCCCAGTCAGAAAATATTGACGATGAGCCGAAAGGTTGGTTATTAGAAATTACTCCTGCAGTCAGTATCATCTACTGTTACAACAGGGTGAAGAGATTCGTGAATTTGTGAAGATCCATTCTGCTTGAAATCCTCAGCCTATGACTCTCCAGGAACATTTTTTTAGAATAAAATTTTTACAGTTTATTGTGTTCAGAGCGCATGTCTGCCGTAGGATCGTCAGTAAACTATGCGTTTTATTGTCACAAAATTAGTTCACTCGTGCTTTTTATAGGCCCAATCTTGCGAAGATCAGCTCTTAGTAAAAACAGCCCGCCTAAAAGTGAACCATCAAATATCTCTCAGTCTGACGATATGAATGATGAAACGCAAGGTGAATGGTGATTACAGTTGTCAGAACTGTGTGATCGCATCTGTTATCGTTTTCGTAATGTGGACTCAACAAAGAATTTAAAATCTTCACTCGTTATCGACTTTTGAGACACTAAGCATGGGTGCAATCTCTAATTAAAGCAATTCGTCTATTCTTACGCGAACCTTCAACTTCAAGTTTTTAATGAGATTATTTTGAGAATTAAGTCAAATCAGCTCATTGAATTATGGTGATGCTAGTTAAACTTAAAGCCGGTTTTCCACTAGCGATATTTTTCGCGCGAAGCGACTTTATTCCTTTGTATTTGAGCAATTTGTTCCAGATGGTTGCAGTTGAGAGCTCTGAAACAAAAGTAAAATGTCGCTTCGCGCGAAAAATATCGCTAGTGGAAAACCGGCTTTAAGTTTAACTAGCATCACCATAATTCAATGAGCTGATTTGACTTAATTCTCAAAATAATCTCATTAAAACTTGAAGTTGAAGGTTCGCGTAAGAATAGACGAATTGCTTTAATTAGAGATTGCACCCATGCTTAGTGTCTCAAAAGTCGATAACGAGTGAAGATTTTAAATTCTTTGTTGAGTCCACATTACGAAAACGATAACCGATGCGATCACACAGTTCTGACAACTGTAATCACCATTCACCTTGCGTTTCATCATTCATATCGTCAGACTGAGAGATATTTGATGGTTCACTTTTAGGCGGGCTGTTTTTACTAAGAGCTGATCTTCGCAAGATTGGGCCTATAAAAAGCACGAGTGAACTAATTTTGTGACAATAAAACGCATAGTTTACTGACGATCCTACGGCAGACATGCGCTCTGAACACAATAAACTGTAAAAATTTTATTCTAAAAAAATGTTCCTGGAGAGTCATAGGCTGAGGATTTCAAGCAGAATGGATCTTCACAAATTCACGAATCTCTTCACCCTGCACGTAACAGTAGATGATACTGACTGCAGGAGTAATTTCTAATAACCAACCTTTCGGCTCATCGTCAATATTTTCTGACTGGGATAAATTTGGAGTTGGTTTGGCTGCACTACCAAGTCCAGAACGTCGTAATATTGGACCTACAGAACGGATAGAAACAGATAAACATTTAATCCGTAGCCTGCAATACGATCCGGTTATTTTCAAAATGCTCTGGCTGTTTCCGAGTGTAAAAACTTTAGTGAATTTTTGAATATTCAAAAAATTCACGAGAAAGCGATACACCTCACTGGAGACTACAATGTGGAATAACATGTATCTTATATTCCTCACTAGGAGCAAACAAACCTTGTGGTTCATCATCTAAATCCTCTGACAGGGACATACTTGTGTTGTCTTGAGGATTAGTACTAGAATTGTCCTTATTACCAAGTGCTGAACGTCGTAAAATAGGACCTATGTACAGTATAAATAATTGCCAAGAAAGCAATTCAGTTATAAAAATAAATAATAGTAATTTATTCTGTTAACTGAGTCTGAAGTATGTTTAAAACAGACCTGTTGGAATATCATCCATTTCATCCATACTACCATATGCACTGCTATCAAGTTGACTATTATCATGCATATAGTCATCAGCTGTTATTTCTATATATAAAAAATATTGTATACAGTGCTGTGGATGATATATGACATACTAGACAACCAGTTTGATATATCAACATAATGCAACAATTCTAAAGAAACTACTAATAGAATATTACATGAATATTATTACATGTGTATAATTTTTTTTTAAGGAATTTTAAAATCAAGAAAAATAAATTAGCAGACCTCATGTATCAATGTTTTATGAATTGCTTACATTTTTATAAGGGTTGAAAATGCTTCCTCAAAGATCTTTAAAATACCCTTTCCTAAATTTCACATGATTCCATTGTGATAAATGTCTACAGCTACGCAAGTGATACAGAGAGTGCACCCTCAGAAACAAACAGTGTGAGCTTCTCGTAAACTCTCTCTGCATAAGAAGTGGGCAGAGTCATGGGTACCTTTGCTCCCTTGATAAAATATAGCCAAGGTAATTATAATAGTGGAAACTTACTTTTTGGAGTCTTAGCAGTTGGTTGGAAAAATAATGAATTCTTTGGTGCATTTGTTGACATAACTCTATCATGTTGACTCTGTGTAACTCTAACCTTGGATATTTCTGATAATTTTTGGTAAAAACATAGAATAAGTTGTTGACA
>NW_021163679.1:7500-28658 GCF_004324835.1 Dendronephthya gigantea | reverse complement strand
AGTATTTTGCTGGGCTAATCATTGATATAAACCAACTGGTTCCATAGTTACAGTTAAAAAACCTATCCCACTGAACAAAACAGCTAAATTAATTAGATTCCGTACGTTGCCAGGTGAAAACCCTCTGTAACAAGTAAACCCCTTAACCATATGACATAAAAATGAAGTAGAGTAATATTAATGCACCCTGAATTAAGTTCTATATAAAACTAAGCATGTAGGAACATTATCTAGAGCTATACATTAGTTTAAAGTAGTGTTTTGTGTTTGAAAACAAATAATTAAACTATGAAAAAACACATCTAACCCCCTTAAGTAGCTAAGAAGAGTTCAGGCACACATGAAACTTCTGTAACTTATAAAGTGAAACAAGACAAGTATTTTGCTGGGCTAATCATTGATATAAGCCAACTGGTTCCATAGTTACAGTTAAAAAACCTGTCTCACTGAACAAAACAGCTAAATTAATTAGATTCCGTACGTTGCCAGGTGAAAACTCTCTGTAACAAGTAAAGCCCTTAACCATATGACATAAAAATGAAGTAGAGTAATATTAATGCACCCTGAATTAAGTTCTATATAAAACTAAGCATGTAGGAACATTATTTAGAGCTATACATTAGTTTAAAGTAGTGTTTTGTGTTTGAAAACAAATAATTAAACTATGAAAAAACACATCTAGCCCCCTTAAGTAGCTAAGAAGAGTTCAGGCACACATGAAACTTCTGTAACTTATAAAGTGAAACAAGACAAGTATTTTGCTGGGCTAATCATTGATATAAGCCAACTGGTTCCATAGTTACAGTTAAAAAACCTGTCTCACTGAACAAAACAGCTAAATTAATTAGATTCCGTACGTTGCCAGGTGAAAACTCTCTGTAACAAGTAAACCCCTTAACCATATGACATAAAAATGAAGTAGAGTAATATCAATGCACCCTGAATTAAGTTCTATATAAAACTAAGCATGATTATAGAATCATGTAAGCAAACAGTCAATATGATAGAATCATGTAAGCAAACAGTCAATGTTATAGAACCATGTAAGCAAACAGTCAATATTATAGAACCATGTAAGCCAACAGTCAATATTATAGAACCATGTAAGCCAACAGTCAATATTATAGAATCATGTAAGCCAACAGTCAATATTATAGAATCATGTAACACAAACAATCAATATTATAGAACCATGTACACTGTAAGCCAACAGTCAATATTATAGAATCATGTAAGCAAACAGTCAATATTATAGAATCATGTAAGCCGACAGTCAATATTATAGAATCATGTAAGCCAACAGTCAATATTATAGAATCATGTAAGCCAACAGTCAATATTATAGAATCATGTAAGCCAACAGTCAATATTATAGAATCATGTAAGCCAACAGTCAATATTATAGAATCATGTAAGCCAACAGTTAATATTATAGAATTCATGTAAGCCAACAGTCAATATTATAGAATCATGTAAGCCAACAGTCAATATTATAGAATCATGTAAGCCAACAGTCAATATTATAGAATCATGTAAGCCAACAGTCAATATTATAGAATCATGTAAGCAAACAGTCAATATTATAGAATCATGTAAGCAAACAGTCAATATTATAGAATCATGTAAGCAAACAGTCAATATTATAGAATCATGTAAGCAAACAGTCAATATTATAGAATCATGTAAGCCAACAGTCAATATTATAGAATCATGTAAGCAAACAGTCAATATTATAGAATAATGTGTAAATATTATAGAACAAGCTGGGATATATTTTGAATATTTTTAGTGCCATTGTGACTTGATAATTGATACCATAAAACCATAAGAAATCACATAAGTGTGAAATTCACTAATGCACATTTGAAAACTATGTAAAGCAATCATGCACAATGATTTTAATGTGTAGATCACAGATATATAAAATAACTTAATTCAATTTTCTCTATATAAGTGTAATCGCATGCTAAACTCAGTGTAACTCCTATTCACTTGAATTTAGAAACGATCTACAATATTTCCTGTTATATTTAAGTGAGACTGTCGACGCCATGCTCGGCTATGATAAACAAAATAATTAAAATACTACGCGTATAAAGATGTAGTCAAAATCGTCTTACCTTCGCTGCACACTTTTAGATACAACTAGGATCTTCCTCTGTACACGCCAAATCACAAAGATACGAAAAAAACTGAAGAAAACCACCGAAAGATACACAGAGTCCAAGCAACAATACTAATTTGCAAATATCGCGAGCAAACCGCGAGTAAAGGGGGTCTGGAACTAGGAACAAAAAAACCATTTCTGCTTTTCTGAGTCTTTGTAATTTTAATTACTAATTTTTTTTTAGAAAAGTATTGGGGATACAAGTCTATCCGAATTTTGAAAACAAAACAAAGCATATCCCCTGAGCTGTCATTAAGTAGATGAAAAGGCGGATTTCTAGTTTTCAATGAAAAGGCGGATTTCTAGTTAAAAACCAGTTCCAATCGTTTTCCAAGTTTTTAAGATTTTAAAAATAAAATAAATAAACCTGCATTCATTGTTTCGCCCAAGAGCTTTGTTCTGATATGCAAGGTTTATAAAGGATTGCCAAAATTTCAGAAATTCTGTCGAAAAAAATTGATTTAAGAAAGAAATGGATGAATCACTCGGGTAGGCTTAAGGCAATTTTTAGTCCTTTGTTAAATGCAGATTTATCAAAAATAATTGCATTTCAGAGCGAAAATAATCATTTTTAGGGGTTAATGTTCGAACAGTTCTTAACAATCCAGTTTCAAAATTGAGATCAGAGGCTTTAAAAACCCTTATTTCAGAACCTTAAATGAAGTAAAATTCCACCAAAACTTCTATACGAGTTGCTTATAATATGTGCTTTCGTCAAAAATGATTTAAAGGACATTACCTCATTCATGCGCTTAATTCTGAAAAACTTTGATTTTCTTGCAATAGGGATCTTTTGTAACCTTGCACTTGGCCAAAAACAATTAAAAAATGATAGGAAGGAAATATCCGATCAGTCCCAAATTTTAATGCCTTTTATAAATAACCAACTCTTACATTCAGTCCAAATTTCGTCGAATTTTGATGAAATTTAGTACTAGAACCCCATATCGTATATCAATTTTCAATTTCATGAAAATGGGATGTCAGCCTGGGAAAGGTTCATAATATTCCCACTTGAAAATTTGAATAAAACAGAAAAACGATAATAAAGGGTGGTGCTTATGAAGATAATCGACTAAAATGTCTTATTTAGTGTATTTATTACAATTCCATGCAAACAGATGGATATTTTATTCATTTAAGACGTAAGCACTGCACAAGGATCTTTTGTAACCTCTATTGTGTTCTTAAGGGCACAAAAACTTTTCCATTTAATGAAACTGCCCAATTTTTTCTATGAAGCACAAAATGACATGAAATTTCAATTTTGTAAAAAAAACGAAACTTTTCTGCAAAATTATCGACTAATAATATCGTTAGAGAGAAAAGGTTACTAAAGCACCCTATTTTTCACCTGAGAGAGAGAGATAGATAGATAGATAGATAGATAGATAGATAGATAGATAGATAGATAGATAGATAGATAGATAGATAGATAGATAGATAGATAGATAGATAGATAGATAGATAGATAGATAGATAGATAGATAGATAGATAGATAGATAGATAGATAGATAGATAGATAGATAGATAGATAGATAGATAGATAGATAGATAGATAGATAGATAGATAGATAGATAGATAGATAGATAGATAGATAGATAGATAGATAGATAGATAGATAGATAGATAGATAGATAGATAGATAGATAGATAGATAGATAGTAGATAGATAGATAGATAGATAGATAGATAGATAGATAGATAGATAGATAGATAGATAGATAGATAGATAGATAGATAGTAGATAGATAGATAGATAGATAGATAGATAGATAGATAGATAGATAGATAGATAGATAGATAGATAGATAGATAGATAGATAGATAGATAGATAGATAGATAGATAGATAGATAGATAGATAGATAGATAGATAGATAGATAGATAGATAGATAGATAGATAGATAGATAGATAGATAGATAGATAGATAGATAGATAGATAGATAGATAGATAGATAGATAGATAGATAGATAGATAGATAGATAGATAGATAGATAGATAGATAGATAGATAGATAGATAGATAGATAGATAGATAGATAGATAGATAGATAGATAGATAGATAGATAGATAGATAGATAGATAGATAGATAGATAGATAGATAGATAGATAGATAGATAGATAGATAGATAGATAGATAGATAGATAGATAGAGATAGATAGATAGATAGATAGATAGATAGATAGATAGATAGATAGATAGATAGATAGATAGATAGATAGATAGATAGATAGATAGAGATAGATAGATAGATAGATAGATAGATAGATAGATAGATAGATAGATAGATAGATAGATAGATAGATAGATAGATAGATAGATAGAGATAGATAGATAGATAGATAGATAGATAGATAGATAGATAGATAGATAGATAGATAGATAGATAGATAGATAGATAGATAGATAGATAGATAGATAGATAGATAGATAGATAGATAGTAGATAGATAGATAGATAGATAGATAGATAGATAGATAGATAGATAGATAGATAGATAGATAGATAGATAGATAGATAGATAGATAGATAGATAGATAGATATAGATAGATAGATAGATAGATAGATAGATAGATAGATAGATATATATATATAGATAGATATATATAATATATATATATAATATATAATATATATAATATATAATATATATATAATATATATATTATAAATACAACGGTTAAAAATAGCGAAAAAGAGATTTTGCGTCAAAAGCAAAGAAGAATAAAGCAAACGCAAGAATGTAATAATAAATTAGCTGGACTCAAACAAGGAATTCACTGGAGTGGAACGTAAGCGAAACAAGATTAAATCTTTCTTTCTTTCTGGGATTGCAGAAAATGTTACTGAAAGTCAAGTATTGTCATATCTGAAAGAAAGAAATGTAGTACCCACTCAGATCCGCATATTTCACAGTCGACGCAAGGGGACTCTTTCTGCAAAAGTCAACATTCCCTCTAAGAACTGTTCAGCAGTGTCCGAAGAAAGCTTTTGGCCAAAGTTCGTTAAGTGCAAGCCATGGAAACCAGCACGTATTGCAGGAAAGAAACTACAAACAGCCCAAGCTGAGAACTATTCAACGCTTGTATAATGGCGGAGATGAATAATTTTAATCAGCGAAAGACATCGCTCAAGCTTATCACCTGGAATATTGGTGGAATAAAATATAATTTAAAACACCTGCGTGAAAGCCTTGATAAATGCGATATTATCTTTATACAGGAACATTGGCTTCATTCAGATTCTCTCTCGTTGTTAGACACGGTGGATCCCTCATTCTCTTCTTGGGGCAGATGCTCGTCTGAACTGAATGATGATTCCATTTCGCGACGAGGAAAAGGCGGAATTTCCTTCTTGTGGCGAAAAGAAATGAATATATGTGTTGATCCTATGAATGAACTTGGTAACGACAGGATAATGGTACTGAGAGTCAAACTGTTGAATGAAACCTATCTTTACATTATTGGGGTTATTTACCTACAACATCAGAACCAGCCGACATATTTAATTACCATCTGAAACTACTGGAAGACGTGTCGTTAGAACTTTGCAACAATGGATCCATTATCATACTTGGTGATCTGAACGTTCATATTGGACAGTTAGCCGGAGAGAGAAGCTTTACAAAAATTAATTCTAGAGGTCGTTCTGTTCATAGAATACTAAATGACTTAGACTTGATTTCTGTTAACTCGCAGAATATGTGCAAAGGACCCATTGAAACATTTATGGGAACCAGGGACTTATTAGAAGATCACATATTTGTTCCAAGAGAATTTAGTACTCTTATCGCCGAATGCGCTGTTATAGAAGACTGCTTTACAAATCTCTCTTACCACTTGCCGGTTTATTGTGATCTACGGATGATTATGAAAACGAAACAGTCAAAATGTTATAAAAAATTGTCGATGTGGAACAAACTGAAGGATAACACTTATGTGAAGAAATATCAGGACGAGATTGAGCGAGGCCCTTCAAGCTGTTTATGGACAGATCAATCCCTTGACTCCATTGTAAAAATTGAGAATTACGTTGAGAAAATAACACACAATCTGAAAACGGCAGCGCTCTCGTCAGTGCCAATTAAGAAGTCTAAACAATTTTTGAAGCGCTATTGGAATCCAAGCTTGTCAGCTTTAAACAAAAAGGTCAAGTTATGCAGGAGAACCTGGTTAAAAAATGGTAAACCTAGAGGGCGGATTTATCAGTCATTTATTGAATACAAAACGCTAAACGTGATTTTCGTAAGGCACAGCGCAGAGCAATTTATGATGAAGAAATGAAAGATTTAGAACATTTAGAAGACGAATATGACATTGACAGAAGTGACTTCTTCAGAAAAATTTCTCGCATGACTAAGCAACCACAAACAAAAATGATGCCTTACTGGTGGATGGTAAACGCATAGATGACGAACAGGAATTACTTAATGTATGGCGAGAGCATTATGAAGACCTGTATACCCCAAAACATGATCCTGATTTTGATAAAAACTTCAAAACGCATGTTGAAGAAAGTCTTCATAATATCGAAGAAGAAAGTTATGGAAATGAAGATCCATTAGATGCGCCATTCGAGGTAGAAGAGATCCAGAGTGTATGTGATAAATTGCCAAATGGTAAAGCGGGCGGTGTAGATGAACTAGTTTACGAACATTTTAAGTATGGAGGGTCGTTCGTGCACCAAGCTCTGACAAGGATCTTCAATGCAGTCCGCCAAATAGAATATGTTGCTGAATCTTGGACTATAGGTAATATCTTCTCGATTCTTAAAAAAGGTAAAAAGAACAAACTTGATAAGGGAAGTTACCGAGGTATAACGCTGCTGAATGTGATGGGAAAAATCTTTGAACGTATTCTCTTAAACCGTTGGATTCCAAAGTTTAAAGTTATGGGTATCCCTAACAATTACCAGTTTGCATATCAGAAAAACAAAAGCTGTGTATTATCCAGTTTCTCTTTACAAGAGATCATTAATCATAACGTGGAAAAAGGAAGCAAAGTGTACTGTTGCTTTTTGGACTCTTCGAAAGCCTTTGACTCCGTATGGCTAGATGGCCTTTTCTATAAATTATTTCATCTCGGCTTTAATGGGAAATCCTGGAGAATCCTGAGGAATTGGTATGGTAAAATGCGTTGCTGTGTCTCTGTAAACAGTCTGCAATCTAACATGTTTCCTGTCAAGCAGGGTGTAAGACAAGGAGGAGTGCTATCGCCATGGCTATTTCTCTGTTTTAACAATGACATTCCTGAAATATTAAAACCAATTGACAGTGGTCTCAAGGTCGACAATATTTATTGCAATTCGGTGTTGGTTGCGGATGACATCACCTTATTGTCACTCAGGGTAAAGGGACTACAAGGCTTACTAAGTGCAATTGAATCCTATAGCAAGAAATGGAGATTCCATTTTAATCCGAGCAAAACTGTTGAAGTGACCTTCGGAGAGAGAACTACAGTAAATTCCGTTTGTAAACTGACCAGGAAATGGTATTTAAATGGTGTAAAAATCACGGAAAAAAGTTCGTGGGAGCATGTTGGAATCTCTTTGAGTGGGAATTTCTCCAGCACGGAACGAACAAAGGCGGCAGCAAATAAAGGAAAGGCCTACGTTGGCGCTTTAATGAAAGCTAAAGTACGACCTGCTGGACTAAATCCAACTATTGGGGCGAACGTTTGGAGATCTTATGGCCTTCCAGCCTTGTTATATGGAAGCGAAGTCTGGTGGAACCTGACACAAACTGAAAAGGAAATATTAAATCGTGTTAATGCCTTTGCTGCAAAAAAATCCAGGGTCTCTGCATAACCACCAGTTCTCACGGAGCCCTTGGCGCTATTGGAATGTGGCAAACAATTGCATATGTTGACAAACAGAAACTTTTATTCCTTTGTTCCCTTTGTCGATCTCCACCTGACACCTTGCAAAAGCACTTATTCTTATATAGAGTACTCTCACATCTTCATCAGGAGAACTCTCGAAGTATTGGTTTCGCAGCGGATATAATAAAAATACTCGAAACATACAACCTAGCGGACTATGTCACAAATTACCTAGCAACCGGTGAGTTTCCCAACAAAACCAAGTGGAAGAAGATAGTTAAAGAACAAATACATCAAAAACAGACGGAATTATGGAAAGAAACTATCAGTGCAAAACCAAACCTAAAGCACTTGCACAGAAGTCATATAAGTTTAAAGCCGCTTCAACATTGGAGTGTAATTAAGCGAAATCCAAGTGCACGAGAGATAATAGCTAACTTGGTGAATTTGCTATGTGGAAATGTTCCAGCACTGGTGTTATTGGCTGTAATAGATAACGATACCGAATATGTATGTCGTGTATGCGGTGAAAGTCTACTTGATGTTGGAGAACACTTTGTAATGAACTGTTCAGCAACGAATCTAGAGCGTAACATAATGTGGGACAAATTAATGGATAACCTTCCTATACAAAGTATGTGCTACATCCACAACCTAGAAGAAGAAGATATTTATACAACCCTATTAAGTGGAAACTGCTCCTCTTTTACCACAGAGGAACATGATAGATTTCTGTTAATAACGGCAGGAGGAATATTTAACATATTCCTTAAAGTGCACGATCTCATTTCAATACAAGTTAACGAACAGCATTGAAAAATTAATGGCAAACATTGACACTTTCATAATTCATAATTCTTAAGTTTTTTAAAACTTACATTTAACTTTTAACTATTTTAATAAATTGTAGCTACCTATATAATAATTTATTCATAATTGTAAAGTCTGCTTTTTTTGGCAGATTCTCTTCAGAATTGGAGGTCATGTAATGAATAAACTATATCTATCTATATCTATCTATATCTATCTATATCTATATATATCTATATATATATATATATATATCTATATAATCTATATATATATATATATATCTATATATATCTATATATATATCTATATATATCTATATATATCTATATAATCTATACACATCTATACACATCTATACATATCTATACATATCTATACATATCTATACATATCTATACATATCTATACATATCTATACATATCTATACATATCTATACATATCTATACATATCTATACATATCTCTACATATCTCTACATCTATATATATATATATATATATATATATATATATACACCCATTTGCAAAAACGTTGGCCGCAAATAGATATATATACACCCATTTGCAAAAACGTTGGCCGCAAATAGATAGATAGATATATACTCGAAATCTAATTAGAATTGCATATGATTAGATTTGCATGGGATTTCAATCATATTACACAACATATGCAATTCTAATTAGATTTCGAGTATCTATCTATCTATTTGCGGCCAACGTTTTTGCAAATGGGTGTATATATATATATATATATATATATATATATATACATATATATACAATATATACATATATATATATATATATATATATATAATATATATTTATATTATATATATATATATATATATTTCAATTTAAGTGTGGATTTTCCAAAAGTGTAAAATTAGCTAAAAATGGCATATTAAAGTGAGTTAACAAATTCTAGTATTTTATGGCACGTATTCAGTCTGTTTCAATGAAATTTAACTAGAGACATTTGACAGATGGATTAGGTTTTTATTTTCTGTGTAATGACATGTTGGAAAGCATTAAAACAAAAACTATTTTGGTTTGGAGTTGGTTCCAAATGTTTCATGTCGCATAGGGGGTAAAAATTCATTCGGTAGCCTGCTAATTTAACAAACAATTTCGCATAATTCTGCTTGTTCTTTTCTTAATATGCCTTGTTTAACGATCGCTACAACAGCGTGTTTGAGTTTTCACAGAATATGCCAGGGTAATAATGCTCAATAAGTCATAAAAAAAAAGTTGAAAACGAACATCTTTTCTTATTTAATATGCCATTTTTGACTAATTTTTGTGCTTTTATCTATATATATATATAATATAATATTAATAATATATATATATATAATATATATATATTATATATATATATATATAATATATATATAATTATATATATATATCTATAATATATATTATATAATAGATATATAGAATTATATATATATTATATATATAGATATATAGATACATATATAGATATATATATATATATATATATATATATATAATGATATATAGATATATATATAATATATATATATAATAGATATATAGATATATATATATATATATATATATATAATATATATAATATATAAATAATATAAATATATATAATATAATATAGATAATATATATATATAGATATATATATATATATAGAATATATATATATATATAGATATATATATAATATAGATATATATATATATATATAATAATATATAATATATAGAAAGAATATATATATATATATATTAGATATATATATATATAATATAAAGATAATATATAAATAAATATATAGATATATATATTATAATATATATATATATATAATATATATATAGATATTATATATATATATATAATATAGATATATATTATAATAATATATATAGATAATAATATATTATATATATAATAAAATATATTAGATATAATATAATATATATATATAGATAATATATATAGATATAATAATAGATATATAAATATATATATATATATATATATATATATATATAGATATATATAGATATATATGATATATAGATAGATATATAGATATGTAGATATGTAGATATTAGAATAGATATAGATATAGATATATATATATATATATATATATATATATATATAGATATATATATAGATATATATATATGATATATATATATAGATATATATATAGATATATAGATATATAGATATATATATATATATTATATATATATATATAATATATATATATATAATATAATAATAATATATATATAGATATATATATTATATAGATATAGATAGATATAGATAGATAGATATAGATAGATATAGATAGATATAGATAGATAGATAGATAGATATAGATATATATATATAGATATATATAGATATATATATATAGATATATATAATAGATATATATATATAGATATATATATAGATATATATATATATAGATATATATAATAAAATATATATAGATATATATATATATAGATATATATATATAGATATATATAGATATATATATAGATATATATATAGATATAGAATATATATATATATATATATATATATATATATAATATATAGATATAAAATAATAATAGATATATATATAGATATATATATATATAATATATATATATATATATACACACATATATATATACATATATGCAAATGATGCAACCTTTCAATATATTCTACAGTCAATACAAAGCAAGTCGTCTTTTGCTTTGGCTATACAGTAAATACAGATCAGTGAAAAACGTCTGAGCCTTTAATAATAAGACTTACTCCACGTGATGTTGCAAGAATTCCTAGGAAGCAGCTGGATAATAAACGGCTGCAAAACTTGCTACGTGTCCACCTTTTGAAGTGGGTAAGTACTGTGCAAATTAAGGGGCATCAATATTCTTCAAATGTGAACCACAACTAACCATGTAAGCATAATCGCGCTGATTTGTGTTTCGATTGTCAACTACAAGTTCGTGATGAAACAAAGGCCCTTGCTTGTTGTGCCATTTGGAGAGTAGGAGATGATGATATTCAGTTGGCCGGAAACAAATTTGCTCCAAAAGGCTTCAGTTAGACGATAAACTTGCTGCCGTCGACGGCATACAGTTTTTCATTTCATGCATAACGCTCGTGCAGAACAACAAAAGTTGCCCAAGTTGTAAAAGATTGCGACCACAAACCTACGAAGGACCTAGTGGAAATGTCCAATGGTTATTGTTGTGTCGCATGTGGAAATGTAGAGGAGGGAGACCGCAACGAACGACCATCAGCCTACCCCCAAACTCTGTGTGTCGCCATGTCGTTTTTCAACAGGCTTCGTTCGGTGCACCGCTAGCCGAGGCACATGCCTCCCTGACTGCAGACGGATTGCATTGTGATTTTGCAATAGTACCGAGAAATGTTAGACAACAAGGCCTGGTAACTGCGCCAAGCGACATCACGTCCACATTGGGTTACATTGGACTGGTAATGGAATGTTGCGATCACGCGCTACATCGTGGTTTTGTTTATTGCAAACCAGACAGCGCAATGCTCACATTTGTCAAGATGATGCAAGTGGAAACGTGCATGAACAAATTACTTGGCAACAATGTGTTGAGAGAAAGAATCCTGAAACACATGGGCAGAATCATACAACTATTATCTCACCCCGCTTGCGAAATCATCGCCCAGATTGAATTCCACGCTGATTACATTGAAGTGAGCGGGAGCCATTTCTTTCGCATATCGTCGCAGAGCTTTACGGACGGTGTGCCTGACTTGCCTTTTGGAAAGATCTCACCTCGCGCGTTAATTCCGTACGACCGTACAACGCCACCACAACCTACTGCTATTGTCAATTCGTTTCCGGAGTTGAAATTGAGAATAGAATTCCTGAACAAGTTTACCAATGCCTTGCCGGTCGATGAATGCCGCAAAAAGTACGAAATTTGGTAGCGTGTGAACCTAGTGATTCGGGGAAAACATCATGGGCATGTGTCCTGCACAGAATTGTGTCATTGGGACGTATCGCTTCCATTACGAAAGAAAACCGATTCTCCACGTCGATGATAAACGATTCGACGGAACTTGTCATTATCGATGACTGGTCGAAGCAAACGATGGAGTCCGACCTTGCGAAGACGCTTTTACAGGGGAGATGGTTTGTCACACCCGTCAAATTCAATCAGCCAAGATGTGCTTGAAACAACAGTCCATTTTATAATGCAGTCCCAAACTTCGGAGATGAAAATGCGAATGTCCAGCGTCGAATCGTTGTCTTTGAAACGAAATGTTTGCCCCAACTAACGCCAGGCGTCAACAAATGGATACACAATCACACGATGGACTGTGTGGTTTGGATGGCAAACGAGATCAACGACAATATCCATCACGTGCCAGAGAACGAGAGGTGGTACGAAAATACCGACGTTCAAGGGTCCGTCATAAATTATGACGACATCGCTTGGTAAGATATTTAAACATAACCATTTGAATAGCGAAATAGACCGCATAAGAAAATATGCATTCATATATATTCATCGGATCAAAGTGTTGGAAGATTAAAGCAAATATGAAAAAAGGGGAGTATATATAGTTTACACGGACTTTGAAATGGAAATTTAGAATATATTTGTAAATATATGAATTAAACCCAAGTAAAATTGATTAACACATGCGATTGCTCTCGTGTAGTTCAACATCCCATGATTTCTGTCTAATGACTACATTATAGTTTGAATACTTTCATAAGCAATATTTCTCTTCCGCTTTATATCCCTATTCGACTCGACAGTTGTGAACAACATAACCGAGGAGGACCTACAAGAAATGAACGATGCAGAATCACTTGCTCCGCCTGTGCCCTCCTGCGCTGTCCATCGTTCCTTTGTCAGAGAAGAGGAACACCGCCGACTCGAAAATGCTAGACGCCTACGCCGAAGTTTGCCGCTGACCTCATCCGCGTCGTCAGGAGCAGATTTTACATTTGTTGAGAGGAAATCAAACAAATATGGCAAGAGATCCCCGTTTAAAAGAAAATGTTGCGACGAAGAGGAGCAGTCTGATGAAGAGGATGATGAAGAAGAGAAACAGGGTGTAGAAGAAGAGGAAGAAGAAGAGGAAGAAGAAGTACAAGTACAAGTAAAAGAAGAAGATGATGATGAGGATGATGATGGATGATGATGATGATGATGATGGATGATGATGATGAATGATGATGGATGATGATGATGATGATGGATGATGATGATGGATGATGATGATGGATGATGATGGATGATGATGATGATGATGATGATGATGATGATGATGATGATGATGATGATGATGATGATGATGATGATGGTGATGATGATGGATGATGATGGATGGTGATGATGATGGTGATGATGATGGTGATGATGATGGTGATGATGATGATGGTGATGATGATGATGGTGATGATGATGATGGTGATGATGGTGATGATGGTGATGATGGCGATGATGGTGATGATGATGGTGATGATGGTGATGATGATGGCGATGATGATGATGGATGATGATGGTGATGATGATGGTGATGATGATGATGATGATGAAGAAACAGGTGAAGAAGCAGGTGAAGAAGGAGAAGAAGGAGAAGAGGAGGAAAGAAAGAAAGAATTAAAAGAAGGAGAAGTGGAAGAAGTAGAAAGCAACGGTTGCATAGATGTACCAGATAATGGATGGGTGCAGAATGATCAAGTATACCTGGCCAAAGTGTACGAGCACATCAAGTGGAGGTTGGTTAGAGATCATCCTGTGCATTTCTAAAACAAAATGTAATTTTTGCACCTTTTCCTTCCTTACGTCCCGCAACTTTTTCCCATTAGGTTTCCAACAGAGCACTTGCCTCAAATACCAACACTCATTCGAAGCACGACGCGATGCGGCCAGGAGAAAGGAAAAGGATTTTTACACGAAACCAGATCCGTACATTGATGCGTGGATGCTGATCACTGATTGCCTTCGCGAGGTACTCGATGTGGAGAAGTTCGTGTTAAAGTTTGTGGACGTGGACTATTACATATTCAGCGCTCGCAAGCTCCTAGGTTGTCGTATCATGTATGACGGCTGCCAATTGTACAGACGAAACAAAGACTGGCAGTTATAAAAGACCAAGCTGCCGAAAAATCTCATCATCGCTGGAAGAGGCAGAAAAGAAAGAAAATCCATCAAGGGCGCGCAGTGGTCTGATTGTAAAATGCTGTGGACGTCGCCAGTAACTTTGCATAATAAAACTTTTGGGTGAAAACGTAATGAACGTAAATTTGTTGTGAACTATTGATATGATTATTTAACCATGATTTAATATTACCTTACTTACTTAGGCAATAGTAACCCTTAAAAAGGTGAAAGGGAAATAGAATCTCGCGTGTAATATCAATAGAAGCCGGTAAAAAGCCGGTAAAAAGCCGGGCTAAATTCAATAGAGACCGGGCTAACCTCCATAGAAACTGTGTTAAAAGTTCAATAGAAACCGATATGCCAGAATATATTCCATTCTACTTGATGTTCCTTTTCAACATTCAACATTTAACCTTTATACGCTTATGCTACCTAGCACCATGCACTTGCCGAAGTTTGTGTAAACCAGTTCGTGTGCAAGATGTTATTTAAGGCTACAGAAATCATATTCCTCCTTAGATTATCTGTATTATTAAAAAGAGAATAACTTCACGTATAAATTAAATTAAAATGATATACATCTTGAAATAAGGAAACTTTTTTTTCTAGCATTCTATATATATTGCATGAAGTTAGCCGGGGAGACTATTGAACTTAGCCGGGTTTATATTAAAGTTAGGCCGACATCCATTGAAGTTATAGCCCAGCTTCTATTGAATTTACCCTTGTATTATTTTAGCCTGGCTTATATTTAATTTCCAATTTTAAATATATTAGAAAACCCCGGAAAAAAGCAATCTGAAATAAAATAGGATAGAGACAGGCATCAGAACTATTCAAATTTGATAAAAGCAAGGCTAATTGAAATAGAAGCCGCGGCTAAGTCATGTAAAAGCCGAGCTAAATTCTATAGAAGCCAGACTAACTTCAACAGACTAACTTGATTAGAGGTCGGACAAACTTAAATAGAACCCGGGCGAACTTCAATGCAGGCCGGGCTAACTTCATTAGAATTCGAGCTAACTTGAATAAAAGTAGGCTACTTTCAACATGCAGACGGAGCTTTTCCTTGCCAGATTCTGTTCCCAGCTTTTTATGTAATATTCTTTTTTATTCAATCATGATGCTAATGCTACTTAGAAACCAGTGGCAAAATTTGTTAAAATGTACGTTTGCAAGAGAATAACTTCGCTTATTTGGAAAATGATGCATCTTGAAAGATGGAAATGACTCTTTCTAGGATTCTATTGAAGTTAGCCTGGTTGCTATAGAATTTAGCCCGGTCTGTATTGAATTTTAGCCTGGCTTCTATAGAATTTAGCCGGACTTATGCTATATTAAAGTTAGCCATGCAGACATGCATCCATTGAGGTTAGCCCCTCTTCCGTTGAATTTAGCCCGGCTTTTACTCCACTTATGGTCTAAATTCTATTGAAGCAGGGCTAACTTGAATAGAGACGGGGCTAACTTCAATCAGGCCAGGCTAACTTCAATAGACGCCGGGCTAATTTCAATAGAATCCGAGCTAACATGCAATTGAAGTTAGCCCGGCCTCTATAAAATTTAGCCCGGTCTGTATTGAATTTTAGCCTGGCTTCTATAGAATTTAGCCCGGCCTCTATAGAATTTAGCCCGGTCTGTATTGAATTTTAGCCTGGCTTCTATAGAATTTAGCCGGGCTTATGCTATATTAAAGTTAGCCATGCAGACATGCATCCATTGAAGTTAGCCTGTCTTTCGTTGAATTTAGCCCGGCTTTTACTCCACTTATGGTCTAAATTCTATTGAAGCAGGGCTAACTTGAATAGAGATGGGGCTAACTTCAATAGAAGCCAGGCTAAACTTCAATAGAAGCCGGGCTAAACTTCAATAGAAGCCAGGCTAACTTCAATAGAATCTAATTTGAGCTAACGCAAATAAAAGTAATCTGATTTCAACAAACAGAACTGTGCTATGCCTATGCCAGATTCTACTTCGTTTTCTGTAATATTCTTTTTTACATTTAATCACGATGCTATAATGCTACTTAGAAACAAGTGGCAAAATTGATTAAACTGTACGTGCATGTGCGAGAGAATCTAACTCAACTAAAGTGCAAAACGATCGATGCATCTTGAAATAATGAAACGATTCTTTCTAGCATTCTAGTGAAGTTAGCCCGGCCTCTATAGAATTTAGCTCGGTCTGTATTGAATTTTAGCCTGGCTTCTATAGAATTTAGCCGGGCTTATGCTATATTAAAGTTAGCCATGCAGACATTGAAGTTAGCCCATCTTCCATTGAATTTAGCCTGGCATTTACTCGACTTATGGTCTAAATTCTATTGAAGCAGGGCTAACTTGAATAGAGACCGGGCTAACTTCAATAGAGGCCAGGCTAACTTCAATAGAAGCCGGGCTAAATTCAATAGAAGCCAGGCTAAAATCAATATAATGCTAAAGAATCTTTTTCATATTTCAAGATGCATCATTTTCCAATTAAGTGAAGTTATTCTCTTGCACACGTACAATTGAACAAATTTACTCTTCAAGTATATACCGCTAAGTATAAAAAAATTATTACATTAATTTACCATCAAACTATGTATGTCAAAAAAGAATATTACAAAAAAAGGAATAGAATTTGGCATAGAACAGTATCCCTTTGTTGAAATATAGTAAGTATGAAAAAAATTTCTGAGTAAAAGTGAAAATAAGTTTCTAAGTATATACTAAGTATAAAAAAAATTATTACATTTATTTATCATCAAACTATGTAGCTATGTTACGCCACGGCGTTTATTGAATTTCCAGCGCTTAAGATGTGGCGTTTACTCAAGGGAGGTGTTTATTCGAATAATTAAGTACTGAAGTTAGCACGGCCTGTATTGAAGATGGCTTGGCTTCTATTGAATTTAGCCCGGTCTCTATAGAGTTTAGCCTGGCATCTATTGAATTTAGCCCGGCCTGTATTGAAGTTAGCCCGGCTTCTATTGAATTTAGCCCGGCCTCTATTATAATTAGCCCAGCCTCTATCAAAGTTAGCCTGGCTTCTATATATTCAATTTAGCCGGGCTGTATTCATTGTATAACAGTTGAACCGTCTTCTATAGAAATAATTTCATGTTCTATTTCATGATATTCAACAAAGTTTTCATGCAACATGTAGAAATGGTATATAACTTGCACTATTAATTTAGGGAGCCTATACTTAAATACTTAACTCTATTTATCATACATGCAATCAGGACAGACATGTATACGTTTTATCATAAGTAATTTCATTAACAGTTATTGTCTGTGGTGCGTATACATAATAAGGAGCTTAATTATATGTGCCCAGCTGTTTTCCTTCTGTCGGTGCTCTATGGCACATCAGCAGACAAGCATTGAGTGGAAACGTGTTCCAGGGGCTTTTCGAAAACCCCGAAGACTTCATTTGGAAAAGATAAAGAAGGATTCTTTCATTGCCCAATTCCAAATTGTGATAATAAAGCCTTTTCTAGTCAAAGAGGCTGCCGAAAGCATGTAAAAGTAAAGCATCCATGGTACACGTACTTTGAGAAGAAGCCTATTGTTGGAGGAAGCCATGAAATACCATCTGATCAAGGCAGCCGTCTTCGACGCCAAGCAAGGCAACACTGCCATGTTGTGCCACAGATTCCGAGCTAGGACGGTCATTTTGTGTCTGGCTTCAAAGCACGGCGGGGGAAAACAGCCGAAGCAAGCCGAAATCTCGGTGACCAGAGCATTTAAATTCCTAAAGTACTGTTGCGAACAATCAGGCGAGGATGAACAATCGGTGTTGTCTACGGTCGAACTTGTCGATTACTTTTTATGTTCTTCCAGATATTTAACCGACTTTCTCAATCATTTAGAAAGTGCTTGGCAAATGGGACAATCTGGTCGCCTTGGCTACGTGAACGTATAGCAGACCTCTTAGATTTTCGTTGATTTCATTCACCTGCGGGACCTGTCCTTCAAAACTTTTCCGTTACAGAAGTATATATAAAGCGAAGCAGACAATGCTTGACAAAACAGATGCGTTCTCACTGGACGAAAGACTTAGACATCGAAACCCTGGGCAAGAAGAAGTTGGGCAACGCTTGCTGAACTTCAGACGGTAATTCCCTTTCGTAGAGCGTTACAAACAAATCCTGGAAGCATGCAAGAAGAAATCATTTCTCACACCGACTTAACTTTCGCCACACGGTTTGTTGCAGTTTTCATGTTCGTGAAAGTTAAAGGTTGCCGACCGATGACCTATCAACATTTGACGATAAATATGTTTGAAAATGCAAAAATCAATGATGGAATGGTCGATCAGACCGTTTTCAAAACAGCGCAAAAGTATGGTTTCAATTCCCTATACTTCGACAAGATGAGCTTGGCAATCGTAGATGACTACGTTCAATTTATCAGGCCATTGCTTAATCCGCAATGCGATTACTTGCTGTTAAATCGAAACGGCGCGCAATTTCAAAAGCTTACCGAACCGCTCGGCCTGCTAGTTTTCCAAGCTATAGGAAAGTACATTAATCCGACGAGATATAGGCAAATTATCGAAACAGAAAGCGCGAGCAGTTTAGATGTACAAGAACAACGATTTGTCTCGGAGGACCAGAAACACAGCTCAAATGTAGCAAGAGTTCATTATCAGAAGCTGCGATCTCGTGATGTCGCTTTAAAGGGACGATCCTGCATGGAAAAGTTGCGCGGTCCAAATGGAAAAGTTATGGACAAGTGCGTGGAGCAACTGACACAAACCGAGTCCAACGTTGCTGATCATGGGGTCGAAGGTATGGAGACAGATATTGAAAACAATGATTCCTTGAACCCCGTGAGTGCATCGCCAAATCGTGCGAAAGAGAAAACAAGTACAGACACGAGGGGAGCAATTCGGTTTACCCAAGAGGAAGATAATTATCTGAGAAAAGGAGTGGAAAAGTTTGGCATGCGATGGACTTGCATTCTGAATTGTCCTTTGTACAAATTTCAAGAATGCAGAATACCAAGTACATTAAGAATGAGAGCAATAAGGCTAAAATTACTTTAAAAATCGAATTCATGTTATGATAAGTGAAATATACTGCTGTATAGTGATTAAGCTACATGTTTATAATTATTGTTTTCTTTCAACCGAAACGGCTGGTCCCAAACATTTTGCCTGCAAGGTCATTATAGGAACAGGGGGTTCCCCTTATTGAATTTTGTAATGACAGATCCCCGCGTGCAGTTAATGCGAATTATAGTAAATGCCTAAAATTGAACGCATGCATGTATTCTTGTCCGGTCGTTCAATGTAGGATATTCAAACGTTCTTTAGTGCAAGGGAACAATGCATGCATTTGTTCCTATCATAGAGTTCCTAAATTTATGATCGAATGTTTGCTGTCGTTCCTTTACTTAAAAGCAACTATATAAAAGTTCCCATTCATGGTTCCTTAGTATATAGGGGAACAAATAGTTCCTAATATACAGTTCCTAAAAATAAGGAACGAGTTTTTGCAGTTCCTTTACAAATCTATATGTTCTCATTGAAAACGTTCCTTAATCCATTCGGAACTTACTGTTCTATTGAAAGTTCTTTTATGTAAGGGAACAAATGCGTGTAGTTCCTAAACACAATCGGTCCATAAAGTTCCATTTATCACGTTCCTAATAACCAAAACAAACAAAAGCTTATATCATACTGGTCCTTAAAATTGCCTCGATATTTGCTCATTGACACCTTTGTGGTTTGCTTTATAGTGCAGAACACGCCCAACCATATAGTATATACGATCGCGTCGAGCCTTTGGTGCATAAAGAGACAAGTTAGCGACACAAAAACGCCAAATCAATCACAATTGAGAACAGAATATAAGGAAATGTCATTAACAATGTGCCCTCCCGGCTATCACCAGAGCGCAATGGTGACTCCTGCACTTGGGACACAGATATATAGATAGATACCCGAAATCTAATTGGAATTGCATATGTTGTGTAATATGATTGAAATCCCATGCAAATGTATTCATATGCAATTCTAATTAGACTTCGAGTATCTATCTATCTATCTATCTGCGGCCAACGTTTTTGGAAATGGGTGTATATATATATATATTATATATATATATATATATATAAGGATTAAGAGATAAAACTTCAACGGACATACTTTTAAAACCATTTATTGAAAGGTTGTTAAAAACTAGCTACCA
>NW_021163679.1:0-2500 GCF_004324835.1 Dendronephthya gigantea | reverse complement strand
CAGCCCTAATACTCGCACGCAGTGTTAAAAATAGGTACGCAGCGCGTACATGTGACTACTGCTCTGTCTTTGTCATCTGAGTTGTATAATTCATTCATATTCAATGATGACATAAAGTTATGCTGATGAAGACCATGCGTGACGATGTATAAAATAATTGGGATCGCGTTCAGACCTCTTCGGTGGAAGCATAAATTTAGGTAGAATGACACGGCTTTTTATTTTGCGTTCCTGCCTCTACTTATGTTTACAGAAACTGATTGTGCATGTGAGCTATATGCTAAGGTTTCAGCAGACAGCATTCACATCTACAAATATTAGATGTTACTATTAAAGCAAAGAATTCTTTTACACTTTTACAGTTGCATGCGTTGATCTAAAGCTTGCGGAGCGTTTGACAACAGTTTGTGGTTGTGGTTAGAGATGGTGGATTTGATGTTTTCCATACACGAATAACTGACCATTACGTTGTTTCTATTGAATATCTTATGAAGAGGATGTGGAGAGGAGAATTGAAGTGTTTATCAATAAGATTTAGGAAGATTCTGCCGACATTAGTTTTCACGGACTTGCTAAAAGGTGGATTGAACCAAATAATGTTTCGTCGCCTGGTGGTATTGGCTTCATATGAGGTACCGGTTTTATTAGGATTGGTTGTAGGTTGGTATGTAAATGGTTCATTGTAATTACTGCGGTTTAATGCTTCTCTATAAACGGGAGCGGTTGATTCAAACGCGGAATGGTTGACAGAAAGCGATGATATACGTTTATTGATGGATCTGGGCACTTGCTTGATGACTGCGGGCGGGTGGTTTGAATTTCGGTTGATGTACAAAGGTACATTGTTAGGTTTCGTATAAGGTGCATATGTACTATCTGACAAGTTCATGGTAATATCTAGAAAGTTTACTGTTTGATGGTTGATTTCTGCTGTTATCCTTAGACCATGATCTTTGAAAATTTCATGCATTTCTTTTCTCAACAAAAACAGCAGAAATCAGCCATCAAACAGTAAACTTTCTAGATATTACCATGAACTTGTCAGATAGTACATATGCACCTTATACGAAACCTAACAATGTACCTTTGTACATCAACCGAAATTCAAACCACCCGCCCGCAGTCATCAAGCAAGTGCCCAGATCCATCAATAAACGTATATCATCGCTTTCTGTCAACCATTCCGCGTTTGAATCAACCGCTCCCGTTTATAGAGAAGCATTAAACCGCAGTAATTACAATGAACCATTTACATACCAACCTACAACCAATCCTAATAAAACCGGTACCTCATATGAAGCCAATACCACCAGGCGACGAAACATTATTTGGTTCAATCCACCTTTTTGCAAGTCCGTGAAAACTAATGTCGGCAGAATCTTCCTAAATCTTATTGATAAACACTTCTCCTCTCCACACCCTCTTCATAAGATATTCAATAGAAACAACGTAAAGGTCAGTTATTCGTGTATGGAAAACATCAAATCCACCATCTCTAACCACAACCACAAACTGTTGTCAAACGCTCCGCAAGCTTTAGATCAATGCATGCAACTGTAAAAGTGTAAAAGAATGCCCACTCGAAGGAAAATGTTTGGTCGAAAGCATTGTGTACAAAGCTGAAATAACATCGCAGAATAGCAATACTGATCAAAAAGTTACAAAAAATGCAAAACAGGGCTGCACGAGTTATAACTGGTAAATCGTATGAAACAAGGTCGAGTGAAATCCTAGCAGATCTTGGGTGGCTACCATTGGCAAAACGAATGAAAATAAAAAAGGCAACGTTTATGTACAATATAAGAACAAAAATCACAATGAATCTATGATAAATATGTTTAAAATAAGCAACAATGAAGCTCATAATCTACGAAGTAACGAAATTAATTTTCAAATTCCAAAGCCAAGGACAAACTTTATGAAGAAAAGCATCAGCTTTTCCGGCGTAACATTGTGGAATGATCTGCTAACCACTGCAAAACAGCAAGAGCTAACAATTGGTCAATTTAAAAATATTCTTGGTAGCCATTTTACGTCTAATAATTAGTAATTTCTTTTATTTCTTATACTTTCATAAATTTATATAATTGTGTGTGTTAATTTTTGTAAATAATGTATAGATTAATTTTTACTAGCGTGTGAACGGCCTCTTGAAAATCAGTTTTTAGTACTGAAGGGTTACCGTTTTGTAAATAAGGTTAAATAATAATAATAATATATAATTATTTTTCAAGGTGCGCAGCGCGGAGTGTTTTTTGCATTGTGCGCATAAAGCGTTCCGACTCAGAATTAGCTTTCGGCCACTCTGGAGTGATCTTTCCGTGGTGAAAACCCATGCATTGCGCGAGTTCGGCGAAGGAATGAGATTGGAATGGTGGTCTATTGTCCGATTTTTATGGATGCTGGAATTCAATGCGTAGATATGTAGAATGCGGTCAAGTTTCAGGATGACAGTATTTGCAGCGGTGGAGCGAACAATTTCAACCTCCGGATAGCGTGA
>NW_021163678.1:0-29783 GCF_004324835.1 Dendronephthya gigantea | reverse complement strand
TCATTTGCCATTTAACTGGCGGTGGATCTGCAAGCAAAACGCTAAGAATATTTGAACATATGGGGTTAGGAAGCATATCTCTGTCCACATTCTACCGCCATCAACGTGTATGTATACATGCAGTTTGTTTGATTAGTTACCTAACCAGTTAGCTATATTGGTGTTGACCAGTTCAAAACAATTCCTATTTAGGTTGTTTTTTTCTATCATGACAAAAAAATAGCTGCCACTCATTTGTTATTTGTTTGCTCTCTTGGAAGTTAGGTGAGGAATTTCCATCACCTTGTACTTATTATGAAGATCTCTTTATTTTAAGACCAAGCTGTTTCCCACCATTCATATGCATTGGAAATCATACAAAGCATCATGGCAAGCGAAGTTGAAAGAAATAGATGGCTTTGTTTTAGCTGGGGATGGTCGTCATGACAGTATGGGACATAGCGCAAAAATAATGTGCATATAGTTTGTTCTGTTGTGATGATCCAATAAATGCAATAATTGATTTCAGTTTAGTGCAGGTACTGTGTAATTGCATAATATATTGTAGATTTATGAACTCTTAGCATATTATATATTTGCATATTTTTCACCATTTAGAAAAATGAAGCTGGCAGCAGTCCTGCCATGGAATATATGGCTTTCACAAGATCAATGGAGGATGTATCAAAAAATGATTTGAATCTTAACACCTTTGTGTCTGATCGCCATTCATCCATTGCCAAACACATGCTAGAAAAGCTGCCAGAAATCACTCACTACTTTGACCTGTGGCATTTGACCAAATGTATGTGCTATAAATATCACATAATTGCTATGTAGAATATACAAACATACTAAAGACATACTGTATATTCTTTAGAGGTTTCAAAAGTACTGAGCAAAATTGCTAAGGAGAAGGATTGTGAGGTGCTTTTACCATGGGTGAAGCCATGTGTTAACCATCTCATCTGGAGTGCCACATCCACAGCTGATGGTAATGGCCAAGTCATTTGGGCAAAATTTGAATCATTTTTGGAACATGTTACTAATGTTCACAAAGACTTTCCTAATCCTGTCTTCAATAAGTGTGCACATGATGATATAGAGGAAAGAACACGGCTTGATAAAGGTAAAACATATTTTACAAATAACCACAATTAGCTGTATTGCACACCCTGAATCTAACTATCAACTGCTGTTCATCTCTCCAAATTTATGTGACAAACATGTTTCATCTTATTGAATAAGTTGAACCATTTTTGTTTGTTTAAACTACTTGTATACAATTTTAATTAGCATATAAGTATACCAACTATTAATACTGCATTGGTATGGTAACTATAAATTTATTTTGGTTAATATAGATTCTGATGTTTATGAGAGAGTGCGCAATGCTCTTTTAAACAAGAGAATTATAAAGGGTATTTGCCAAGCATCACCACTTTCACAGACTAGTTGCTTAGAGGGATTCCACTCTGTGTTAAATCATTTTTCCCCAAAAATGATTGCATTTTCATTTCCAGGGATGTATTGCAGGTATGTACATGCTTTTATAATGTATACAGACTCCTATATGTATATAATCCCTCCATCATCTTGTTAATAAGTCATGCTCAACATTGGTGTGAAAAATAACTATTACAGTTATACAGACACAGTTCTATTGTTATTTTATAAATAAACATCTAAAACTAAGCTTCACTTTATTTTAAACTACAGGCACATATTGGCAATTACTCATTTCAACAAAAACCTCAGAAGAGATGAACTAATGGCTGAAACTGGAAAACCTCAAGTCAAAATATCGTATCCAAAATTTAACTAGGGATCCAAGGATAGTGCAAAGTTTTCATGCCCTGTAATACCTAAGCAACACGTTTTCCCAACATAAACATTTTGACTTATGCCAGTAAAAATATAATGAACTAGGTTAAACATTAATCAAAAGGAAATTATTCAAAGTACTCAAGTTACGTTAGCCGCGGATACTGTCACTATTAAATTATTTTAGTTGCCCATGTAAACCGGACGCGATTTTCTCAGTTTAGTCTCTTTTCTTCGTCAAACAACTGTGACTACATTCACTACATTTATATGATGGCAACAATTTATCGTCATTTCATAAGAATAGCCAAAATAGTTGCGTTGTAAATAATGTAAATAAACCGCGGTGCATATTATGTCTATGATGTGGATACTTCGACGCGTAGCTAAATCGATACAAAACAATATACATATAATCAATACTGTATACCACCAAAATGATTTGATTACTGCACAAAATGTCCGTTTTGTATAGTATCATTTATGTACTGTATGCAGAATACCAGGTATCGACTTGCTATATATCGACATAATATATATTCGTCATTCGTGTAAGAGATCTATCAATACATAAACAACACAGCGTCGTTTTTTCCTAACCTCTTATGAATCTCTATTTATGGAATAAACCTTCCAAATTATATTTGTGTCGAATTGAATGCTCGTAATTCATAACATAAGTTGATAAATTGCGTAGATTCTCAAAGAATTGCACGATTTTTACGCTCGGAATGTTTTGAAGCAATGCTCGTCGCTCCTCGTTTCTTTACATCGTGAATAATGTTGAAGGCTCGACGGCACATGCGCAGTTGCGACGTATAGGAAAAAATCGGGTGTTCCGGGGGTAAATCTGCGCAAATCCCTTTGAAACAAAACCCAAACCGCGGAAAAGCAATGCTTTAAAATTTACAGTAACCGTCAAAATTCCTCAATATTTTGGTGAACTTAGCAAAAGAAATGTAGAGAATTAATAAATAAAGCAAGTTAAACTGATTTAAAAACTTTAAATTACTGATTATATACAAAAAGCTCATTACCAGAAATTTGGGACATTTTGCGTCCGCGTTCTTGGGCAGCGTCCGCTTCTTGACCGAAGGAATTGGTGAAAATTTCATAAAATGGCTCGATGGTATAATTATGCAATAATCCGTAATGGCGACTAACACCCGTGAAAGGCAAGGAGTCCCGTATTTTCTTTGAACAAATTGAGTACCGTAGACATTGTATACGATGAAACAAAAAGGAAGAAAATTAAAAAAACAAAGATAGTTGGTATTTTTGAGGCTGAGCGGTGATTGCGCAGAAAGGTTAACAAGGTAAACATCTTTGTAGACGTAGTATATCGACTTTTGATGTTCTATGTATTTTAATATCTAATAAAGACCATCTATCAAACGTACGCTTATAGGAAGTCAAGTACCTAGTTAAATGGAAGGATTACAGTTCGTTTTGAAAGTACTTGGGAACCGGACACATCACATTTCAAGAGATCCTTAAGGTAAATTTTATTCATCAGTGTAATGTCAAACTGACAAATTGGGATACTATATCAAGTTTTAAAATAATTAACCCTTTGAATTTTGAAACAAAGGTTGGACATGAAAAAGTACTGTAGTTGTGCCATAATTAGGATGAAGTGTGATAAAGATATGTACAGCACATGCATGAGTTCAGTGTTTGTAAACTGCCAGCCACAGTTGCAGTGTTCATAAGTTTTAATAGAAAAATAGAATTCAAGGCTTATGTCTTCCCTTTGCGCAGTACTGGGCAATTTAGGGGGCACATACTGCAATTTTATTTCTTCAGGAGTTTTATTTTTATATTAAAATGCATATTTTAATACTCCAGGTACTTTGAGAACCCTAAACCACACACTAATGATGTCATAGAATGTGTGGACCGGTTTAAGCAAAGGAAGTTGTTGCTTCCCTCAAACACAGATGGCCAGAACAAAAGTTGACTGTGGAGTTTCGACATGATGTTTATAATTACTTGTTTGGTGGGAAAGGAAAGGCTGCTGAACAAGAGCTGGACATTGTTTGAGGAACAGGATTTTGTAATTGTGGCCTACCCAATAATTGGAATTGCCGCTATGACAACATGGGGATGGTGTAAAGATGCTATTTCCGGTGAAGATGCGGAAATTTCTTGGTAGATCAGCAAAATGTTTTGTGAAAGAAGGAGAAAGCATTGTTGAAGCTCCCGTGCTTACACTGAAAAAAATTTCAATTAACTTTATTAAAGTTGCTTCATAAAGGTAATGTTGGATTAAAAATACATGAAGTGAACCTATATATACATAAACCTATGTAAAGTCAATCTGCTTGGTGACATAGTTTGTGGATAATACAGCACACTGCGAACTACTTTAACAAAGCAGACTCTTTATAAAAGAGAATAATTGAGTTTTTTTTTATATTTGATATCTTTATGCATAATAAGTGACATCATTGGTGTGGAAAAAGTATATTAAAGCAAATTGCAACACTTGTATACATGATATTTGTAGATATTCATATGTCATTAATACCTCACTTGTCAGTCCAATGGTTTCATCTCTCAATTGTAATGTTTTTTGGTGTAACAACCACTAATTATTTCATAACCAAAATATGCAAATTTCCTCTGGCAATGATCCATATTCACAGATTGAAAGCTTAAGGAATTAAAATTTGTAGTTTTCACAAGCAAAATTCACCTACTGGAATAATACCAGTAGCATCTATACATCTGCTTGTTCCCATGAAACAAGACAGTTAAACTCTTGAAGCATTTAGGATGTTTCAATTAAATTTATTAGCTGATGCTTTTTAAACTTTGACAGCCGTCTGTTGAGGCCTTTTTCTTTGACAATGTTGCGTAACTGCATGATCGTTAACTTTCCATAATCCACCGAATTTGTGATTGGGATTGGGGGGGAATGCATATGTCGTGATCATCTACTTGGGGTGTAGCAGGTTGAGAAAGACGTCTTCTGTCTTTCCTTACTCTGCAGATATCTCCTCCCCAGTATTCAGCCTTTCTTTTAATATAAGGACCTTTCACACGTACATGTTGCTTTAAGTCCCACTGCCTGCTCTCTGTTTGGAGGATATCCTTGGCAGCATCCCATTTATTAGATTTTTGGAACATAATTCTTTTGGCGTCGTCGTTGTTTTTTTCAACAGCTTGACCCGTAAACTTCTTAATGCAACCATATTGTTGAATGAAAATTGGAATGTGATAACACATCATGTGCATGTAAGGTGTGACTCTATCCCTTGTATAGCCAGATCTAGTATTTCTTAAAGAACAAAACAGTTCAATCCATTTTATTGCTTTGTTAATATTGATGCTGGATGAATCACATGTCAATTCAAAATTTGTGATCAAATCATAGTAACTTTGAAATCTCTCCATATTTGAGTTACAATTTCACATGTCTCAGGGAGATAATGATGCAATATATCAGGGAGTTTGTTTAGCAAGGTTTTCTTTTGGCCCCCACTAAGCTGGTGTGGTCTTCGATTTTACTTCTTGATCCATCTGCATTTTTCTTAAACCAAACTGAAAAATGGTACACCTAATTCATTTATATTGTCTACAAATTTTTTTAACAGTGTCCCTTTGGGTTGAGTATTTGGCTTGTTAAAATCTGCAATCACATCCCGTTCAATTATTTCATCAATTATGTTTTGAAGCAACCGGTCTGTCACCCTTAACAATAGGTGTAACTCATCTGGCACTACATGGTCTAGCTCTATATCAATCAGGGGGGGACGGATACACCCAAAATTTTCTCCACTAGTTTGCCACATCTCTTTGAGTTCAGCCAAATTTCTCCTTTGTTCCCCCTCATTGTAAAAGTTCAAGGGCTTGCTTGTGTCCCATCTGTTTTGTTTGTGCACCTTACACCATAAACAGGCATAATTTGATGAAGCAGAGTTTAAGCCCATTATCATTAACAAGAATTTAAGATCACCACCAAGAAAGAACTCCAATTTGATTTCTTTACCATCAATTAATATAAATCCTTGATGAATAAGTTCATTAATTTTTTGAAAAAATTAGGTAGTGAGTCCTTCAATGTCTCATAGTCTTCAGGTCCATTAATTATTGCAACCGTTCTATTATTCTTTGATGACATGACATTTTCTTCAAGTTGTAGGAGTGCAAATGAGAACATCATGAAATTCGTAGTTCTGGACATTCGGGCACCATCGCCACTTAACTTTATTTGGATTGTTTCTCTCTCTAACTCTGGTTTTATGACTAGTAGATCTTTTACATGGTCCATTAGGGTAGATGTAAAATTAAGTTTGCACCTAAATACTTTCCTTGTGTTCTTTCTATAGAGTATGTCTTGTTTAAGTCTGATCTTGACTTTTTGATAATGTAAGATTTTGGTAGACCATCTGTAATCATGGATAGTTCATGGTAAGCTTCATCAGCTATACAAAATTTGTC
This sequence comes from Dendronephthya gigantea, assembly GCF_004324835.1. Lineage (NCBI taxonomy): Eukaryota > Metazoa > Cnidaria > Anthozoa > Malacalcyonacea > Nephtheidae > Dendronephthya > Dendronephthya gigantea. The sequence goes on along the minus strand of NW_021163678.1, from coordinate 23,534 downwards.
CAATAAAAAAAATTTTTCAATATTGTCCTCGTTATCTTGGCTCATACCTGGTACACCACTGGATGCATCATAGTCTAGGGTGTGAGAAGTACCCTCTTTATCTTGGAGTGTAATATTTGAAAGCTCTAGACCGAAGCTTTTTAGAAACCAAAGTGCACATTGTGCTTTGTTTTTAAGCAGCCGAAGTTTTCTCACTTTTTGTTTTTTTCCTACCTCTTGAAATGTTCTCCCTTGACAATTTAACGTGTCTCTCCTTTCAAGTGTTTCGATGTAATCAGCAAATTCGCTGTTTTCATTTTTAAGTTCAGCAACTTCCTCCTTCAAATTATTGACTTCCTCAATAATTTCTTCATATAGTTGCTTCTTCGCATTTTCTAAATCAGGGTAGTTCTTCTTGTACTGTTCAAATTCTTGACTGCATTGGCTTGCCTGTAATTTGTACTCTTCTGCTGACTCAATCTCTCCTCTTTGAACACTGATTCTGTAAACATTGTGTTCCAACTCTTTCTTCTTCCTTCCTTTGGCCTTTTGAATAGTAGTTTTGACATAGCTAGCTTGTTTCCGAAGCAACTTTTCTATACGTTCGCAGTCGCGTTTAATAGTAAACCATCCGTCCACAACACTTGCATTGAGGAAATCAATATAATTTACATATCGAATATCTACGGAAGTGACGTTTAGAAGCGAGTTCCAAAATTGGAGCAACCCCCATGGAATATCTAGAGTAAATAAAATCTGCCTCCTTGAATCAACTTGCCGATTTACATACGTTAAAGGCCCTTCAGTACTTAACTTCAGCTTCCAGTCGATATGAAGCTTCTTGTAACTTTCCAGAATGTCAGACATATTTGATTTTTGAATTTGCGCGCGCCAAGGCGCCACTTGTTCATGGCCATTTATGACTCTCCAGAGCGCAATATTACGCAATTTTTGGGCTCTTTTTCGCTTTTAAACTGTGAACTAGATTTAAATTAAGTTTAGAAAAAAACATGGCTGCTCGAAAGTTTAGAAGCCTTTCTTTACATGGCGGAGAAAATTTCTTTCTTTCTTCAAATGTATATGGCCGGATGCTTAACACACTGAAGAATTATGAAATTTCAAACGCTGTGGGAACCGTGGCGGTAAAAAATACGAAGATATTTATGAGTTTATCGGTAGCTATATCACAACTAAAGACATTTCCAACTCCGAACTTTGCATCGTCCAAAAGGAAAGTGGTGTATTTGACCAGATTGTAGAGCATGTTTACCGATATTACTATGCTTTATATAGCCGAATCATTCAAATTGGACTTGTATATAAATCGCACTCAGGAACCTCGAGGATTTGCAAGTGAGTGAATATTTTTTGTTATAACTCTTCCTTTCTGAGCGATTTACAGAATTCGAACTCCGAACCAAGAAAAAACACACATAGGAAGCGTAATTTAAAGTTTTGTGATTAAGCCATATTGTTTCGCATGAAATTTGGCCGCCATGTTTGTTTTTATCCGAATGCAAGACGCCATCTTGTCCCAAATTTCTGGTAATGTACTATACGCATAAAAACACTCCGCCCCCCGGAGTTTACACTATGACTGATTGACTGTCTGACTGTCTGATGTGAATTTTCGCCACTCACCACAATACTGCAAAGTTTCACAGAAACTTTGCACTAAAAAGAGTAAAACTTGATTAAGCTTCCTAGTTAACTATTGTCAACGGTCAAAAACGCATATAAAGGAATTTCAGAGAGTCGGAAATCTAAATATTTTCGGTTAATTGTGCAGCCAGCCCCCCGAATTCCCCAAGAAGGCAAGAGCAAAATCTGTTTATCATTGTTTAGTTCTATTATCTTATATGCATGGAAAGTAAATCATTAAACTATTGAAAGTAGATGGTTGAAAATAATTTCTTGATAACGAACGCTTACAATATTCTCTCCAACAATCCAATGTCAGCAAACCCAGGCGTCGAAACTCGACTAAATGTGAACATAAACAAAAACAAAATATATACATATGGTGCATTAAAACGATAGTAAAGGATCAACACAGTTCAGAATTTGCTGTCGATATGACATACACACGTAAAAATAACACATCTTGTAACAAATCTGATAAAGGCAGCTTATACCACACCCGCTTACCTTCAAAATCATAAAAATTCTGTGATGTTCTTGAATATAAAATATCACACGAACGCGTGTGAGATATTGCTTCTCTATATGCGATTGCAAACCATTTAGAAGGCGACTAAAATAACGAAGGAATCTTCTGTTTATAAAGTCACAAAAGACTTTCTTCTTTATATTAGGAATTTCGTTACGAGATTGCACATGCCATATAGCTTTCTCAAAGAGCAATGCATTTACAGATTTGAGCTAATAGTTATGAAAGAGGAGAACTCCCAAGTTGAAAATGCTGAGGTTAAATCCAGGTTATACTGAACAACGGGCAGTTTAGAGCGATTGAAAAACACTATCCGTTGGATAACGCTATTCAACTTTCCTACAACCGACCTCAGATGCATGAGATCCATGTAAATAGATCGGGGCCTTGTTGTATGAAGGCTGGGTAGCGTTATAAATGAAGGAGTGACTTTTTCAAGCGTTATAAAAATGTCCGAAAAGCAGTGAAACTACAGATTTTCAGTGAACAATTATTAAAGCGAATCCTCAATTTTGGAATACTAAGGTTAACCCACGTTATACCAAACAATAGCCAATTTTTGAGCGTTTGAAAAACATCATCCGGTGGATCGTGATCTATCCAGCTTTCGTACGACCGGCCCCAGTAATCAGAGGCATTTGATAAAGAATAAGAAGTTTGCTAAACGGTTAGATGGGCTGGAGGAATTTTTTGCTGGTGCTAGTTGTTACGTTAGCAGCAGGGACCGGTTGTATATCACGCCCGTTTAGCTTAAGATAAGTAAAATTTAAATAACACCATACAATCATGGACAAAACCTGTTAATAACACTGTTGGTGAAGTATAATTTTCATTTCATTCCGATTAACTTACTTGTTTCATGGGATATTCTCCCCCCATCCCCTTGGCAATGTTGGGTTTAGCATGCAAGCAAAGGCAACGTGACAAGATATCCAACATTGAATATATATAGTTGTAAACAGTATCTTTGTATTAAGGTTAGTTTGCTTGTTGAATAAAACGATAGACTTGTTTTCTATACTAAACAGGCTTGATACAACCGACCCCTGATGTTTTATATGCGTTCTTAGAGCAAAATCGCATTGATTTCATGCAAAAGGTATTTTTTAACTAAATTTTTAAATTTTTAAACGAAACACATGCATGCACAGATAACAGATTTATGTAATTATACAATAACTATCGCATACCTCCAGATCAATATGTGACCGATGTTTTTAAACATATATAAATATTTTGAAAGGGTGCAAAAATATACGTTTAGATTCATGGTATAGATTTATACACTATTCACAAGCACCATAACCATTACTGTTACTCGATTTAGCAATTTAGCATGATAATATTAAATAATTCATAATCAATAATTAATCAGAAATCAATCAACGCTACACCAGGAAAAGTCCTGATGAACATTACATTTTCTTCAGCATATTTGTATACCTTTCTTTGGCTGGGAGTACATTGTTTCTGCCTCACATTTCCAGAAAAACAAGGCCGTAGCTAGGATGATCACATCGGCAATGAAATATTAAAGTTTTAAGTAGGATATACGAATGCGATTGTCGTCGTGAGAGGCGTTTGCATGATGACGTGATGTGGCGTAACATTTCAGGCCGGTTTAGATGCTCATCATGAGCTGAACTTAATGCAAGCCAGTTCAAATTAGGTTCTGCTCGCAAGAAGCATTAGCCCTAAACTACTACAAGGTATAAGGATCAAAGGGCCTTAATTTCGAGTGGAAATCAGACACAACTGAATTCAAGCCAGAAGCCTTTGCAATGCCCATAAGTAATAAGTCTGCAGAGTGTGTAGCTAAGTGCATTAAAACTTTTTCGTGCAGGTAATTGATTATTTTTGAACAACTTATTAACTAGTACATATCAGATCACGAGTGAGATCGACTGATATTGGGCAAAGGGGATGGGTGAGACTGACTGATGTTTTATGAGGCTAATGAAGGGGATGAATGAGACAGACGATTGAAAATTGAATGATTAATCATCAACAAACATGCTAGGCTTCCTGCGGAGTCACAAGTCACAAAAAACGGTTAAAATAAGGAAAATTTGTGCTCATTTCATCTTATACAACAGAAAATTACCCACAATTACAAGAAATCCTTGCGTGACACATTTTAACAACGCTACCTGTTACCCAAACAGTTTTCTTTGCTTTAATATTTATCCAGTTTTTTGAGGGATCGTTAAGATTGGGGGAGAACTGAGCCCGCCGTGCTACGTGCTCAGTTATCCTCCCAGGCTGCACATGCGCACTTGTTACAAGGAGAGTACTCAGAACCGGGGAGGACTGAGATCGTGACACCGGTGCATGCAATGCTCTTCCTATTGAGCTACAAAGGTAGCTGACAAGTGCGATCGTGGTTATAGTGCGGATATTAGGAAGGTAATCCCTGCGATTAAATTCAAATACTACATAATACTACATGTATATTACAAGTATACGATTGTTGTTCCTGATAAAACTTTCAGGCCATGCACTACTCACGAGTGAGTTTTTCAAAACCCTAAAGTTGCACGAGTATACATAAAATTGTTCGACAGGAAAAAAATTCATACGACATAGCTACATTACTGATTAAAAGTATTCAAACACTGTTTTTACAGCCCTCATGAAAATCCTCATATCTACTTTAAAACAAAAGCAATTTGTATAAAATATTACATGTTCCAGAGCGAGATTTTTCGCACTGTTCAGCAGTTATTTTAACTTACTATTTTAAACCGGAAGTACATTTTTAACCTAACAAGTGCCATTTACTACCTTTTTAAGTTTATTGTTTAATTGGGAGGATATATTTGTGAGAATATCGATGTTTTAGGAAGAATGAATAGTAAAGTGTTTGTATTTTTGAATAAAGATCGAATAGGGCCAGTAAGATGTGTATAGTTTTCATTGTCGATCAAATTATGGCCGGTCAAAAAAATAACAAAACATTTAAGCATTTTAAAAATTTATGTCCAACACTTTTTAAGTATGCCTTGTCTACAAGTATTTGGAATAGGTTCTCTTAATCTCAGTCAATATCTGCACGTGGTAATTTACAACACTAAAAGACCCACGTTGTCAGGTTTTGAATATTTAATGTTTTATACTCATTTAAAAATTTATGCACTTAAAAACTGTTCTTTGCACTAAAAGGCCTGATTATTCGGGAAAAGTGAAAAAGTTCTAGCAATCAAATTAATACAGTCATGAATTGAATTTTAATTGAATTTTAAAAAAAGAAGTGGTAAATGCCACATCTTTGGTCATAAATCTGCTTGCGAGTGACCAATTAATTCCTAAAACTGCTAGGGAGTGCATAATATGACGCTCTAGAATCTAAAAATAGTCATGCTTTTTTGTGAGGGCCAAAAAGAGGTGTTTGAATACTCAGTACTGATCAGTACTGTATTTCAATTTTATGTCTTGAGCCTACATGTACAAAGTTTATATATTTTATATTCAGAATATCAAAACTGAAGCCTAGCTCACATTTTAATGGTTGTTTAACGGTTCGTAGCGAGTAAAGGTTTTAGCACGAGATTAAGGAAAACGCTTTTTTTTTTCCTTGTCAGGAAATTTTCGACAATTATAAAGAACGTTTCTTTACCGATTTTATTTCCTACGTCAGTACATGTACATAAAACTGGCTGTATCAAAAATGGTAATCAAACTTCAGCATGCAGTTGTGAGTGTTGTCGGAAAACTACACTATACTAAATAAATAAAGCATGCAGGGTCGAAACTAGGGCGATAATTCGGGGAAGGGGTGGTGATAATTTTTTTATATGATGTTCTGCCCAACGGATTTCTTTTGAAAACGCGCATACATATACAAAAGAGATCTGTCAGACAAAAGGATATACGAATATGTATCCCCCCCCAATTACAGTATCACATCTATAGTTTCGATCATGCAGAAAGCATAATTAATCAGAGCAAAAAAGTAAAAGAAAAAAACCCGTGCTGAATTAAGTTGCATTGCTGCTTAAATGTATAAGAATAGAAATTTCGGTTCGTTAATCAACCGGATAACTGTGCAGTAATATAATTTAGCAAAAAATAGTCTACATGCAATCTAGTATAAAGCCCCGTAGAGACGGACGAATTTTCCTTGACAAATTTTCCTTGCCAAGTTTTGTTTGCTCGTGCATTTGTACGCGAATATTATCGCCCTTAGCAAACCTTATTAAATGATTGATAAAAAAAAACTTACCAGGTGTTTTGTATACTTTGAAAATATTGCGGCGAGTTTATCCGCATTGTAATCAGAACCTTGTGGAAGACAAAACTATATAAGATGAAAGGATTATCAAAATTCACCGTTAGAAATTGATATGGACCTCTCTGTAGCCTGTAGCAGTACCTAGGTCATCTCAATGAAGAGGTCAGATTCACTCTACCTATCAGGGCGTGCTCTGCTATAGTCTGTTATCTATATCATATAAGTTCACCTTGAGAACTTTTAAAACTATAATATGTCTATTTATATACGACTATATATAGGACATAAATCATTAGAGGCATCGTAATTGCCCGTATAGTAGGTAACAATTTGATTAAGAGACAAGTGAAATATGATATTGTTCAAATTGATTGTGTTGTCAGGTTTTATTGTTAAGTTCAGTACTCTATTAAATATTACCAAACACAACAGAAATGGTAAGAAATCCAGGAAGCCATCCGTGCGGCAAGTGTGATGGCGTGTGCATGACGCGTTCATTTTGGAAAAACTATCCCTAGTAATACTTCTGATTATACATATTCTGTGAAAGAGAAGGTGCCATCTACGCTTTTTCATATAGAGGCAAAGCGCCAGAGAAGGTAATCACTTTACCTTATAAACCTGCAGAGTACTGCACATGAGCTCAATGCCATCACCAAACCCAAAAAATCTCGGGTCCTTCACGAGTGAGTTCTTAGGTAGTTTGTGAATATCGTAAACATTTGTACATGGAATAGATACGATGATGTCATGTTGAACAAGATCTGTGAAAGTATAAATGAAAATCACGCGTACATATGCAAACGTTTTAGGCCGATATTAGGGACCTTAAGCATGTAGGACGGCAACACGACGACGACGTGGTTGGAATACTCCTTTGAATTAATGTTATGATAAAGCGTTGTTGTATATTAGTGTACCAGTTTAATGAGATTTAAGACGTTGAAAACATTGTGTTTACGTTTTTAGGGACAATTCTATAGAGCTAATTCGAGGTGGCGCTCACTGGGTCCTGAAATGCAGACGTTCTACATAGGACGTAATAAACGACGTTTTGCCGTTGTAAACAGAACGTAGATCACGCGCCTAAAACTCCCATAGCTAATTAATAATTCATTTCTTTTCAATGAAGCATTGTATTGATAGCTGCCGTCGTCGTGTTACCGTCCTACATGCTTAAGGTCCCTATTCACTGACACGGTCCGCCAACGCTACGCGATTTTTACGAATTTCTGAGGTTTCAAAAGCAACAAAAAACAGCAAAAGCAAGTTTGATCATGTTATGATATTCTTGATAATTACTGAAGGATAGCATACTTTGACATGTCTGGGGCCCATAGCTCTCAAAATTTCCCTCCAGAATTGAATTATTTTGCTTAAAAAAACCCCAAAAATTCGCGTTGCGTTGCGCCCAGTGTGTGTGGGCCTTAAGCCTGTTTTCCACCAGGCGAATTTATTTGCGCGATGCGATATCTGAAATGCGGTGCGGTGATTAGTTTGCGAAAAAATTTGCCGCGAAAAAGAAGAATCGCTTTCTACTTTTTATCAATCTGCACGAATAAATTGCCTATTGGAAAACGGGCTTTATACCACATAGTTTCTTTCGAAATTGTAAGACCAGTACATGTGAGTGTCAGAATGTTTTTTAGGTCAACGATTCTGGAATCGACATCACGTCCACTGGTACCAGAGTTTTCCAAAACTATTTAATAACGGACTTTGATGGACTTGTTCAGAATATATAGGTTTTTTATATAACCTTTAGATTTCCAGCTGAAACAGCTTGCTTGATATCCAAGCGTTTAAGTTCGAATCGTCTGTACCGCACATTTGAATTAACTAAGTCCGAAAATAAATCTCGCAGAGCACTTACAAATACTCTTGACTAAATCTATAGGGCGGAGAAATAAGATAGAGTTGAATGGTTAGGATTGGTTATTATTTAGTACACTTTCTTTAAAGCGGCCAAAATGATCATATCGAATTGTCGTGAACAAGCCACCTTACCCGATATGAAATAGTCCGAATGAAAAAATAAGTAGATGAGATATAAGGTTGTATGCGTGCAGCATCTGTTTACCTTTCTCTGTTTCATCGGATTCCGGTGTGTCTACGGGCTGTAGAGAAATCAACTTACAATTGTCGTCTAAATTTTCTCCACAGGAAGTTTGAACGACGTTATTTTCATGTGATCTGTTCAATGTAAATTGTGACTTTCCCTTGTAAGTCGATCTTAACGTGCGACTGAAAATAGAAGAAAAAACCTTGGCCTTAATTTACGAAGAATAACCCAGAGAATGATTTATATATCTTTGTCTTATATATATTACTCGGTCTTGTGAAAACTGGTGGGCGATCCGCTCCAAACAATTTGCTACTCGACGAATATGAATCAGCCGTATAATGTTTAGACCAGGGGCACATTATGAGTTAAGGGCATCACTGGCTCATTATAGAGCAAGTTTAAGACAGGTGATGATTACCCCATGCACTTTATAAAAAAACTATCTTTTGCATGACTGTTACTTTACCATGATTTTGAATGTTGCAAGTTCTTTTGGAAATGCTGTGCTTTTTCTCTAAACCTCTCAAGTGTATCTGAAAACCCTTTCTTTTTCCCAAACTGACTGCTATTTTTCTTGGATACAAGGGATGTATGGTGGTCACCACCAATGGCCTCGTCTTCTACATCCTGAAGGAAAATGGTATTACCGGTTCCATGACCATTGCAAAATTGCAACAGAAAACTGGAATGCTTACAACAAGCTTGGACCCAATATGTGTTCTAGTATACCACACTTGATAAAATGAGTAGAACTTTGACAATTATTGGCTTCCTATACAATATTCATTGGGGACAACTAAACATTTTTTATGCATCAGCTTGTATTCCATTTGGTATTCGGTAGTACTTATCATAGTTGGTAAGGAAAAATTTGTATTCATATGTTACTAAATCCGCTATATTTTAAGTCAACAATGTACAAAATTATTACAAAAGGCTGCTTTGCAAAAGGCTGTTTTTTTAAATTTAATTTTTGAAAATTAAGAACATTTAAAAACTCGATTTTACAGAATTTAAATGGCACAAGACCAGGAATAAGTATTATTGGTTAAACTGTTTAAAAAATTAGGCCAAAGACAAATTCAGGTTTGAGCAAAGTAAACATACCGGTGATGAACCACTGAATATAACTCTAAATGTTGTAAGATGCAACGTTCCTTCCACAGGAGAGAGATATGTTTCAACACATATTGCATCTTGCTGCAGCAAAATCTTCTCACCAGGTAGTAATGTTGGATGTTTTGACAATTTCTTATTGGTAGCTGGAGCAAGGAGTGGCTTTAAAAAAATGAAGGTATAGAGGTAATATATAATTGAGTAGCAAATCATCTGCTTTTATTAACAGAATTCAATTTAATAATGAACTAATAGTGTTTTAGGAATCAGAACCATGTATTATAGTGATTATAATTTTTTCCAGGCATTAATGACCTTTGACTGTCAGGACATTTACATGAACTTGACTAAATGCAGTAATACAAAAAGCTCACTGGTCAGAAATCATTATTTGAAGTTTGTGCACATTTTTTAAAACTGAAAATTCCAAATAGATAAAAACAGTGTAAAAAAAGAAATGCCCATGTATTAATTTTTTGGTTTATTTGTAATGTGTATTTGTATGCACAGCCAAAACCAAAAATTCTTAAGAGGTCAAGGCTCTGCAAAACATATTTTCCTCCAAGGTCCTAAGTAAAAATATCTTACTACATACTAATAGCTCTATTATATATAAAAGATAGCAAATTAAAAAACTAGTGAATAAAATGCAAAAGATTGAAAGCACTAAAATTAAAATATGTTGTCAAAAGGTGCGTTTGACTTTTTCCCATTATCCCTGATCGGTCACCTATTAATCCCCTCTAGGGTCTGGATCTGCTTTGGGAAGATAGCAAAAATTCATTATTTGTGTAATATGATCTTGACCAAAACTCATTAGAAGGAGGGTTTTCATCTATTATTATACAAATTGTATTCTTCTATATTTATACCTTATATTTTTCATATCACAAGTTAAGTTATTTCTTTAAACAAATCCATACAATAAGTTTGGCATTGTATGTGTTTCGGGAAGATTGTTCATAATATTAAAATATGGAACTGCCACCTCCGCAATAGATATAATCATAACTAGGGATCCAAGAATAGTGCAAAGTTTTCATGCCCTGTAATACCTAAGCAACCAGACGTTTGTCCCAACATAAACATTTTGACTTATGCCTGTAAAAATATAACGAACTAGGTTAAACATTAATCAAAAGGAAATTACTCAAAGTACTCAAATGACGTTAGCCGCGGATACTGTCACTATTAAATTATAGCTAATTTTAGTTGCCCATGTAAACCGGCCAAACCGGGCGCGATTTTCTCAGTGTAGTCTCTTTTCTTCGTCAAACAACTGTGACTACATTCACTACATTTATATGACGGCACCAATTTATCCGTCATTTCATAAGAATAGCCAAAATAGTTGCGTTGTAAATAATGTAAATAAACCGCGGTGCATATTATGTATATGATGTGGATACTTCGACGCGTAAAATCGATACAAAACAATATACTTATAATCAATACTGTATACCTCCAAAATGATTTGATTACTGCACAAAATGTCCGTTTTGTATAGTATCATTTATGTACTGTATGCAGAATATCAGGTATCGACTTGCTATCGACATAATATACATTCGTGTAAGAGTCTATCAATACATATTAAACAACACAGCGTCGTTTCTTCCTAACCTCTTAGCTCTATTTATGGAATAAACCTTCCAAATTATATTTGTGTTGAATTGAATGCTCGTAATTCATAACATAAGTTGATAAAGTGCGTAGATTCTCAAAGATTTGCTCGATTTTTACGCCCGGAATGTTTTGAAGCAATGCTCGTCGCTCCTCGTTTCTTTACATCGTGAATAATGTTCAAGTCTCGACGGCACATGCGCAGTTGCGACGTGTAAGAAAGAATCGGGTGTTCCGGGGGGTAATTTTTGCAAATCCCTTTAAAACAAAACCCAAACCGCGGAAAAGCAATGCTTCAAAATTTACAGTAACCGCCAAAATCCCTCAATATTTTGGTGAACTTTGCAGAACGGGTATAGTGCATTAATAAATAAAGCATGTTAAACTGATTTATAAACCTTAAATTACTGATCATACACAAAAAGTTACTATACGCATAAATCAACCTACCCCCCGTAAAGTTTACACTATGACTGACTGACTGACTGACTGACTGTCTGACTGACTTACTGACTCGTTTGAATTTTCGCCACTCATCACAATACTGCAAAGTTTCTCAAACTTTGCACTAAAAATGGAGAAGCCACTGTTCGAAAAGTTCGTGTCTAACAGAACTTTGGTAAAATAATTTTCATACATGTAATTTGGTTGCCATGTCTAATGATACATAGTATAGGGCCTGGGGCAGAATTACCAGGTTGAATATATGTGTTGTTTAACCTTCATTTCACTGTACAGGGTGAAATAAAAAAATAATGTCATTCTTTACATTTATTAGAATATGTTGAAGACTTGTACAAGACAATGCTAAGTGCCGAAAGTGATCAGGTGGATGAGGCATACAAGGAGTTGGTAGATATGACACCAGATCCCATGAATTCTATGCTGCAAAAGCAACCAAGAAATGAAGCCATAAAGAAGATGCTTGATCGTCAAGAAATGGTTGTTGTCAATGTCAGACCCACTGCAGGTATTCCACATTTGCAGTATGTGTACTCTTTTCAAGGAATAAAAATATAGAGTGACAGTGGGAAATACAATGCAACATAAATTGTATGGGTATGTATAATAGTTAAGTATATTAATTTTATTTATTTTTTAGAGCCTTCTACTGTGCAGGTACAACCGGTAGCTCCTTGCGAGAATCGAGCAAAACCATGCTGTAGAACATGTGGCCAACCCATGAAAGGCCATAAAAAGGTTTCCAACTGTCCTCGAAACCAGAAGTAATGACAGGATGTATATATGTATATTTGTAAATATTTAATTGGTTCCTTAGTGATATTAAAATGCCTCATACTCAAGAACTTTGTTCTCAATTACAAAAGCTTTCCCAAAAAAGACAAGATGGAAAGCACTGGCAGGATGAGGGGAAATATTATTATGGAAGCCACTATTACAAGTCACTATTACAACTAGTATTACAAGTCATCCATCCCCGGTGATGTTAAATAAGCCTATAATAAGCATGTGTTTGTATAAAATTTTAATCCAATATTTTAAAACCTTTTCTTACAAGACTTTTAAACTAACAAGGCTGTGAAAGAAGAATTATATAGTTAGGTCAAATATTATACCCAAAGTATCTACATTAATTAAGATGCGTTTTCGTCATCATCATCATCATCATCATCATCTCATCATCATCATCATCATCATCATCATCATCATCATCAAATCCCTGGTATTCCTTTCCACTGAATTTGCTGCGTATTACATGATAGGCACATGCAGGCAGTGGTATTCGTCTTTTTCCTAAGTAGCCATAAACAAGTTGTATATATTGTCTGTATGCAACACTTCGAAGATATCTGCAGAGTGAAACAAAAAAATATGTTGTTTACTTATTTGAGAATACTGAGTTTTCTATTATACCCATGTAATCAGTGCATTGTTAGCCAGGGATCAAGGTATTAGGTATGGAGCAATGCTGCATGTGCACATTTACTGTAGCCTAGCAGACTAGGATATGTAAACAGAAATCCATATTGTAATGCATTTCAAGTTTGATTGTTTAGTGCTAAAGTTGATGGGTTCCTGTAGAAGCATTGCACTGTTTATATAAACACAACATTGACTATTGGTACTACAAGAAGACATATATTACAACTCCATTCGGATCTTTACCTGTTTTCGTCGCTACCCATTTTATACTTTTGTCTGTCGATTCTTCTAAACTTTGGCCCAGCTAAGCGCAATGACCAAATAGATAAACACACATCGCTAAAGCCAGGATGAAGTGTGATGCATTTAGGGACCGCACTCATTTCTTGCATGATAATATCACTGCTGAGTGCCTCGCCACAGCCTTCTACTTCTTGGCAACATTTACTCTCTTTTTCGTTTTGCAACAAGTCGGTTTTACAATTCCCACATCCACACCTGCGGAAGGAAAAATGTAATAAAATAACCTAATACTGAACACGTGAGTTTAAACAGTGTAGGTAGTTTTACTCACCAGCCTTCAACAGATACACGTCCTTCGAGCCGGCCTCTAAGTACTCGAAGCCTATCGTCTTGATTGCGCCTTTCTTCGTAATAGTTTTCTACCCATTCAGTGTCAGCAATTGGTTCGTCTTGGTATGGTTGCATTAATTCTTGATCGCCTTGTGCTTCGGTAGCCAAAGGAGCGTCATCTTCAACTTCCATCATGTAGCTCGTAATAAAATTATTTTCTGATTCACTTTGGCTATCGATCGGATCAGTAAAGCTCGACGACATTGTCGTATCCGCCAAATTAAGCAAAACGCGGCAGGAAAGTTGGAAAGATACAACTCAAAGTCTATCTTCGCTCTTGCAATATGTAAAATATAGTCTTTTATAACTTTGCAAGAAATGCGAGTTCTCGAAATGACGTCACAACCCGTCTCACAAGCGTTCTCGCCCTAGTCCTTTTAGGGTCACGGTTTTATTCAAAATCACCAACTTTGAGGTCCTCAAAGTCAATGAAGATGAAATTTTCGACCTATCAAATATATTGCAAAAAACTATCTAAAAAGTCTATTTCCCCAATCATGACATAGGCACTTAAATGAGTATTGCTGAAATTAATGCATCCTATAGACGACCAATTTAAATAGGCAATAATTATTAAAGACTTATGTATAATTGTTTGTGAACCACAATTTTTCATTTTTGTAGCTGAAAATGGTTCCAAGATTTTTAACATTTCTTGGATAACCAAGCAATGGGCTCTCGTAAGAATCCAGCACCAGGGCAAAAAGGAATGGGCCGAAATCTCGGTCCGACCAGTTGTTTACAAAGACAAAATTTCCTACGGAAAATGGAGACGAGTGTTCTTACACTCCGTAGTGAAGATTAAGACAGCTCAAGATGGTGCCCCAAGCACAATGGCATTCATAAACTTACCATCTGACGCATCATATGAAGTTCGAATGATGCCAATGAACCCCGATGGTGAAACCAGAACAGCTGTATATATGTTTTTAGATGCACAAGAAACCGCCGATAAAGGTTTGAACACAATAAAAAACATAAAATATATCTTGAATACAGGCAACCTGTCATGATTCTTTACTAAGAAAACCTGGATATGTTAGATCACTCTATAAATGTGCTTCTGAGAGGGGTCATTATAATTCGGAGTTATCATATGTGGAAGCGGATGAAGCATTAGACGTATCATGATGCATCTTGAAACTCAGAGGCGTTTGCATTTAATACCATGCACGTGTCAATACCAGAGTCTTTTTTAGTAAAGAGTTATCGGTGTTCGTACTAGAGGTCAACCTAACTTTCCAACACACAACTTCTTTATAGACTCCGTGCAGTATTTCTATGTATTTCTGAAGATCATTTGCGTTATTCTTTATGTCGTTCCAGGAGAGACAGTGAAGTTCAAAAACGTGTTGGCACAAATGAAGAATTTCAAGGTTACGTGGTGTCAGTATTGGCATGGTTGGTGGATGCATCGCGGTGCTTCTAATCCAGACTATCTGCTATTGTATCATGGGGTAAGGATTATTCAGATTACTTGTATACATGTTGTTCTTCAGCAAAAGCGGCTGTATTCAAAAAGTCAATAGGGTTATACAATTTGATTCGATAAATAAACTTTAACCAATCTGGTGAACAAAAACATAGATCATCAATTTGTAGAAACACCATGTACGTGCATGTATTTATTATATGCGCCGCTTTCGGGCCATTAACCCTGAAATTCATCAGTGCAATAAACTTTTGGACATATTGTAACAGCCCTATACACGTCCTTTGAATGGTTTAACTTTAAAGTTTCAAGATTTAATCATCCTATGCACTATAACTTATATGATTTAAAGATGAGCTTGGTATTTTGATGTTTCTTTCGAGAGCTGTGTTCAGTGTAACAGAATTTCACAATGTTTCATTGCTTTTCATTTGTGGCTTTTTAGAAGCTGCGCTAAATGCGCAAAGAAGCTGCGCATCCGCAGAAAACAAAATGCTGACGTGCCAACTGACGTCGTTATTGACATTGAGAAAGATAACGAGGTAAGTGTTGCTCGTATTCCACAAAAATATGACCATACGAGTAGAGGAAGAAATGGGAAGATATAGCGTTGTTGTTCCCTTTGAAGTGCCGAATTCTAAAATAATTAATTTGAAAATCGCGAGCTGGAGATCTTTTAGAGACAAAACAATGGACAATTTCCGGGTCGGAATACTTTCAAGAACAAACTGAAAGTACTAAAATGATGTAAAATACGGAAAATATATGCTGGTAAAATGCGAAATGTCATACTGAGAGAAAACGTCAATAATTCCGGCTCAAAAGTGCGTACTCTTTTTCTTTTTAGATCGAACAAGCTTCAGACGAAACAGAGACGACAGTCCTTGAAGCGAAAGAAACTGGCACAGAAGAGGCCAAGGAATAAAGCAGCTTTTGAAGATACAATTTTCAGTTTTTTATATGTTTGCATGTTAGATTTCTACAAGACTTCTACAAGACGTTCATGGCTCATGTTTGGCCGCATCGATAGCAGAGATGGCATTATGTGCGGGGACACAAGAATACAAATCCGTACATTCGAGTAGATATGACTTTCGTACAAGTATACAAAGCGAAAGAATTCGGAATCCTGAGGCCCGATATCATCACCCATTTGCAGTCAAATTCTACTTTCCTACCGAAATTAAGATGGACTTCCGTGTGGATTGGAAGCACCTGTGGAGTGCGTGGTTAAAATGTCTCAACCGACTTGATCAACTGACTTCCTCTAAGGTACGTCACAACGGATCTTTGGACGACCAATGATGGTTACTCCACCGTGGGCCCAAACTGAAGCTCTACCAGTAACGAAACATCGCAAGAACGAAATCTGAATTTCAAGACGAAAGTAAAACATGGATTTGATTGCTGCATGCGATGTTTCAAGCGTGTTTGGGCTCGAGAAGCAGTTCGTGTATACGCATCTTCTGTTGTATGATACAAGTTTACTACGCAATTTGTTACAATGACGTGTTACCCGCAAGTGACTTGTGTTTGCCATAGTTTATTGCTCTCGATTAAAATTTAAGAAAATAATAGTATTAAAGGTGAAAATGTGTAAAATTGTATGGTGTCATTGCATGCTATTTGTAATAAACTAGATTTAATTAACAAAGTTGGGTATTTTGTATTTTTTGCGGGCGGCCTTTCTCCCAGCCGAACAGTGCTTGCAAAAAGCCCGTTTTCGGTGTTAATAAAATATTATTTTATTTTCTCGGAAAGATACATGTGGTATTCTATTGTTATTCTTTTTCTATAAAAAGCAATGGGGAAAAGACCTTCCATGGAGATGTACAAAACGCACGGTGGTACTGGAGCCCTTTCCTTACAATTCTCGCGGTTTGGTGAGAAAAGTCCCTAAAATTTGCCCTGTGGCTTTCTGCCCAGCCGAACAGTGCTTACAAAAAGCCCATTTTCGATGTTAATAAAATATGATTTTATTTTCTCGGAAAGATGCGTGTGGTATTCTATTGTAATTGTTTTTGTATAAAACAATGGTCAAAAGATCTTCCATGGAGATACCGTACAAAACGTACGGTGGGACCGAAGCCCATTGCTTACAGCTCTCTCGCGGTTTGGTGAAAAAAGTCCCTAAAATTTCTCAAAATAGAAAACGAAGCATCAAATATTTACGAGGAACATGCTCTTTAGCTTAGCACACAGCCATACTGTTTAGAACTCGCTAAATTCGCCGCTAAAATTATAAGGCAAAAACCAGTTATCATGCAGCATTAATAAGCAAACAATTTTGAACAACTTGCGCCATTTGAAAGTTTAAACTTCACGTTACTATAGTCCAACAGGAAAAGGTAGCAAGCGGCAAAAAAGAGAAAATAGCTTTTGTAAAACTATAACTGGTCCTTTGTGGGCAGATTCAGTTCTGTGCCTTTTTTTGTGTCTGAGTAAAAAACGAGAGGCACTGGGAAACTGGGAACAATTTTCTTTGATTGTTCTCGTTCCAACGCCACGCTCCGACGCAAGCAATTATGAACGTCACAATCTTTCAATTATAGCGTAAATTTATTTTGCTTCTTTCGAGTTTGACATAGCGCAATGAAGCAAGGCGATATTATGACATTTTTGGTAGCAATTTTTGGATTATTGATGATCCTGTTTTCGCAAGAAGGTTTTGCATTACGTTTCTGTCCTCCACGAACCATGGCTGTTTCCCTACGCGAGGCAGGAGACGCTGCTGAATGCGTTTGCCTGGAGGAATTCACTGGCCCACAATGCCAGTACAGAGGTAGGTCATTACTGCGTACTATATATCAACTTATAGAACCTTAAATGCAAGTTAATAATATGAACCTTTCGCATTTATATTAAGAACAGTTTAAAACCGATAGAGCTATATATCCAGTATAAACAAACTTAGTTTAGTTTAGGTTTCTTCATGTAGTATCACTGGATTAATAAGAGATGATCCTTTCCGGCCTTAAGTTGGGAAGAAATGTTTAAAGCTGATAGAGCTATCCTGCATGCATAGATAAGTTAAGTTAGTTTAGATTTCCTTTTGTAGTAACAATGGAGCAATAAGCGGTGATCCTTTTTTGTAACTTTTATATATAGAAATCGAATAGCTTTGCAAAGGTAAAACTGTTTTTAAACTAAATAGTCTTGAGAACGAGTGGATTAATTTGAGACTCGTCTTGTAGTAACACTCCTAAATTACACAACAGAATTAAACAGAGAAAGAAAAATATAAGAGTAGCTAATTATTTAAAAATAAAAGTTTTTATACGTAAAACTTTTGATCATGCACGTTCTTCAGCGCGTGCACATCAATTAATTCCCCATTCCAAGCGCGCGCCATTAATGGCTAATCAATATTACAGAATTTATCTTTAAAAATCTGACATCTCATATAAGGGAAAAATTGCTATTTTAGACCATAGTTTTCAAATTTTTTGAACTGAATAAAATGAACTGCTGGTCTAATATTCTGTTGTATCCTTTGCCAATCCCGTCGGAACATTGTTACTGAATTTCAAGTTCAGAATAAAATATTAAAGAATTTACCTTTCAAAATCTGACGTTTTATATAAGGGAAAAATTGCTATTTTAGATAAAGATTTTCAAATTTTTTGACCTTAATGAAATGAACTGCTGGTCTAATATTCTGTTGTATGCTTTGTCAATCCCTTCTCAACATTCTTGCTCAATTTGAAATCTAGCAAATCAATATTAAAGAATTTAACTTTCAATGTCTGACATCTCATATAAGGGAAAAATTGCTATTTTAGACAATGGTTTTCAAATTTTTTGAACTAAATGAAAAAAACTACTGGTCTAATATTCTGTTGTGTCCTTTGCAAATCCGTTCTGAACATTGTTACTGAATTTCAAGTTCTGCAAATCATATTAAAGAATTTAGCTTCAAAATCTGATATCTCATATAAGGGAAAAATTGCAATTTTGAACAATTGTTTTGAAATTTTTGACCTTATTGAAAATAAACTGCTGGTCTAATATTCTGTTGTATCCTTTACGAATCCCTTCTGAACATTCGTACTGAATTTCAAATTCAGCAAATCAATATTAAAGTGCCTATGTCATGATTGGGGAAATAGACTTTTTAGATAGTTTAGACGATTTAAGAACTTTGCAATATATTTGATAGGTCGGAAATTTCATCTTCATTGACTTTGAGGGCCTCAAATTTGGTGATTTTGACAATTTTAACGTTTGACCGTGACCCTGAAAAAACTGGTAACTAATGTTATGTGTGACGTCAAATCGGGAAGTCGCAAAGAGAACAATGCGCTTTTCTATAGAAATAAGACAGTGCTGCATTGTAAAAAGCGGGGTTAAGCGAATATTTTTTTGAAGATTTACGCCTTTTGGTTCGGCATCTTCAGTGTTAAATGCCACACAGGGTGTCGTCTTTGGTTGTTCCAACACAGCGAATTTACGCGAAGGAATTGCACTGCACAGAATTCCGTATGCGAATGATATGCGGCCCGAGGCAAAAAGCGAAGAAAGACTTGGGTAGATTTTCTCCGACGGAAACGTGAAAGATGGGAGCCTTCTGTCCATTCAGAAGTTTGCTCTAAACATTTTAAAGAAGAGGATTTTGTGAATCGCTACATTGGCGTCAATGAAATGCCTGACGCAGATAAACCATTGCTCGTGGCTCCTCGCTTGAAGCAAGACAATATAGGCATATGTGTGTTTCCTTCAAAATACTGCGAGACAAGTAGCACGTTATCCGCGAGAGACCGCCGTCGAATAGTGAGTATCATCAATACTTTATACTAGTACTTTATCTTTATGGTTTTGATTCCCGTATTTTGCATACTCTGCGCAAAGTCACTGCGGATGATGAATGTATCATTATGGGACATTTCATAGGCATTATGCTGTAATTTGTATTTAGACTTTGACCTTTGTCTTTTAAATAAATAGTAAAATGATATTTTATCTATTTATAGACTCTTCGTGCTAAACAAACAGATTATGAAAAGTGTGGCGCTACAAAATCTCATAGTCAAGCAGCATCATGTTCATCAACCGAGAGTTTTGAACAATGCCCAACAGCAGAGAGTGACCAACACGATTTATGAGTTGAGATGCTTGAACAACAATCAGCAGAAGAAACTGACATGGTATTAAAGACGGAGTAATTTCCGGAATTATGCAAACAAATTCTATCTATCAAAATTATGCATATAAAGTCTATATCTATATATTTTAGGGTGAATTGAAGGAAATGTAAAGACCGCGTGGGTCCAGACAATGCCATCAAGTTGTAGCAATTGCAATGAATTAACGAAAAAGTTGAGGCAAATGAAGAAAAGGATGCTTGGTGAGGAATTTCCATCACCTTGTACTTATTATGAAGATCTCTTTATTTTAAGACCAAGCTGTTTCCCACCATTCATATGCATTGGAAATCATACAAAGCATCATGGCAAGCAAAGTTGAAAGAATAGATGGCATTGTTTTGCTGGGGATGGTCGTCATGACAGTATGGGACATAGCGCAAAATACTGTGCATATAGTTTGTTCTGTTGTGATGATCCAATAAATGCAATAATTGATTTCAGTTTAGTGCAGGTACGTGTAATTGCATAATATATGTAGATTTATGAACTCTTAGCATATTATATATTTGCATATTTTTCACCATTTAGAGAAATGAAGCTGGCAGCAGTCCTGCCATGGAATATGGCTTTCACAAGATCAATGGAGGATGTATCAAAAAATGATTTGAATGTTAACACTTTGTGTCTGATCGCCATTCATCCATTGCCAAACACATGCGAGAAAAGCTGCCAGAAATCACTCACTACTTTGACCTGTGGCATTTGACAAAAGTATGTGCTATAAATATTACATAATTGCTATGTAGAATATACAAACATACTAAAGACATACTGTATATTCTTTAGAGGTTTCAAAAGTACTGAGCAAAATTGCTAAGGAGAACGATTGTGAGGTGCTTTTACCATGGTGAAGCCATGTGTTAACCATCTCATCTGGAGTGCCACATCCACAGCTGATGGTAATGGCCAAGTCATTGGCAAAATTGGAATCATCTTTGGAACATGTTGCTAATGTTCACAAAGACCTTCCTAATCCTGTCTTCAATAAGTGTGCACATGATGATATAGAGGAAAGAACATGGCTTGATAAAGGTAAAACATATTTTACAAAATTTAAAATCTGAACCAAAACATTTTATGTAATGATTTACCTATCAAAAGAGAGCCCATGTCATGAGAAGTCTAATAGTATTTGATTCATTCTTATACAATTTTGGTTCCAGAGATATGAGCAAAAGTGTCTTTGTATTCTTTATAAATTTCATTATGAGATATCACTCATTCAAAAAACCTAAAATCTGAACTAAATTTGTTTAGGTGATGATTTACCTATCAAAAGAGAGCCCATGTCATGAGAAGTCTAATGGTATTTGATTGATTCTTATACAATTTTGGTTGCAGAGATATAAGCAAAAGTGTCTTTGTATTTTATAAATTTCATTATGACATATCACTCATTTTAAAAACCTAAAATCTGAACCAAAACATTTTAGGTATGATTTACCTATCAAAAGAGAGCCCATGTCATGAGAAGTCTAATGGTATTTGATTCATTCTTATACAATTTTGGTTGCACAGATAGAGCAAAAGTGTCTTTGTATTCTTTATAAATTTCTTATGACATATCGCTCATTTTAAAAAACCTAAAATCTGAACCAAACATTTTAGGTTATGATCTACCTATCAAAAGAGAGCCATGTCATGAGAAGTCTAACAGTATTTGATTCATTCTTATACAAGTTTTGGTGCACAGATAAGAGCAAAAGTGTCTTTGTATTCTTTATAAATTTCATTATGAGATATCACTCATTTTAAAAAACCTAAAATCTAAACCAAAATTTTTATGATGATTTACCTATCACAAATAGAGCCATGTCATGAGAAGTCTAATGGTATTTGATTTTCTTATACAATTTTGGTGCAGAGATATAAGCAAAAGTGTCTTTGTATTCTTTATAAATTTCATTATGAGATATCACTCATTTTAAAAAACCTAAAATCTGAACCAAACATTTTAGGTATGATTTAGCTATCAAAAGAGAGCCCATGTCATAGAAGTCAATGGTATTTGATTCATTCTTATACAATTTTGGTGCAGAGATATGAGCAAAAGTGTCTTTGTATTCTTTATAAATTTCATTATGAGATATCACTCATTTTAAAAAATTTAAAATCTGAACCAAAATTTTAGGTAATGATTTACCTATCAAAAGAGAGCCCATGTCATAGAAGTCAATGGTATTTGATTGATTTTATACAATGTTTGGTGCAGAGATATGAGCAAAAGTGTCTTTGTATTCTTTATAAATTCATTATGAGATATCACTCATTTTAAAAAATTTAAAATCTGAACCAAAATTTTAGGTAATGATTTACCTATCAAAAGAGAGCATGTCATGAGAAGTCTAATGGTATTTGATTGATTTTATACAATTTTGTTGCAGAGATATGAGCAAAAGTGTCTTTGTATTCTTTATAAATTCATTATCAGATATCACTCATTTAAAAAACCTAAAATCTGAACCAAATTTTTAGGTGATGATTTACCTATCAAAAGTGCATGTCATGAGAAGTCTAATGGTATTTGATTCATTCTTATACAATGTTTGTTGCAGAGATATGAGCAAAGTGTCTTTGTATTCTTTATAAATTTCATTATAGATATCACTCATTTTAAAAAACCTAAAATCTGAACCAAAATTTTTTATGATGATTTACCTATCAAAAGGAAGCTCATGTCATGAGAAGTCTAATAGTATTTGATTCATTCTTATACAATTTTGGTTGCAGAGATATGAGCAAAAGTGTCTTTGTTTTTTTATAAATTTCATTATGACATACACTCATTTTAAAAAACCTAAAATCTGAACCAAAATTTTTTATGATGATTTACCTATCAAAAGACAGCCATGTCATGAGAAGTATAGTATTTGATTGATTCTTATACAATTTTGGTACAGAGATATAAGCAAAAGTGTCTTTGTTTCTTTATAAATTTCATTATGAGATATCACTCATTTTAAAAAACCTAAAATCTGAACCAAAATTTTTAGGTGATGATTTAGCTATCAAAAGAGAGCCCATGTCATTAGAAGTCCAATGGTATTTGATTGATTCTTATACAATGTTTGGGTGCAGAGATATAAGCAAAAGTGTCTTTGTATTCTTTATAAATTTCATTATGAGATATCACGCATTTTAAAAAATTTAAAATCTGAACCAAAACATTTTAGGTAATGATTTACCTATCAAAAGAGAGCCCATGTCATGAGAAGTCTAATAATATTTGATTCATTCTTATACAATTTTTGGTTGCA
>NW_021163677.1:0-28935 GCF_004324835.1 Dendronephthya gigantea | reverse complement strand
TGGGAGTTTTATTTGCTCTATAAATACATCTAGAAATTTCTAGAAATTTGGTGCATAAACGCATTTATAAATTCAGTCATCGGGTTAGTTCCATTGCTCTGCTTCTAATCAGTGGCCCCTGTGTTTGTTAAAAAGGTTTCGTAGGTTAAAGGTAACCTTTTTTAAAAAATCCACTCTTGCTTGCGTGGTGGCCTGGTGGGTGAACAGCGGTTAGTCCATTAAGTTAATAGGATACAATTGCCATCATCTCTTTTTTATTGCCGGCTGAATTTAACGTGTTATAACTTGCGCCCCTCTTGACCAAGTTCATGGTCGGCATAATTTGCATGGTTTGCGCAACGCTTATATTTCAAAACATTGGAATTTCGATAGAAGTATAATGTTGCACTAGTAGATAATATATTGTTTATAACTTCATCTTTTAAAAGCCACGGGGTCCATAGAACCCGTTTAACATGACATTAATACTTAATCGTCTTAATGCTAGTTTCAAGAACTTTTCCATTGGGTAATCAGTGTTAAGGCTGCTTTCCAGTTACGCGTTTTTTATACGCACGTACACGTACGGAAAATTTGAAATGCTTTTAGATTTTTATTATTTAACATCTGGGTAACGCATGCTAAAATCGAACTCGAGACCATCAATGACGCAAAGAATTTTGCCGGGAAGTCTATTTGGAATGATTGCAGATTTTCTGCTTAAAAAATCGTGATCAGTCAAAGAGAAATTATTCATCCGCGAATCAGAAAACGTTTGACAACAGATTTTATTCTTTCCGGAACAGTGTTCTGGGATTTGAACCCAGAAGCCAAACAGTGCATTTCAACAATGGAATTTGAAAGACAGGACTTCGTCTTTTGCCATAGCTTTGGTTGGCCATACGGAAAAGTTTTCGTATGAATTGGCATTGAAATTGTATATAGTTTAAAAAAGGGAAGTAATTTTGATGAATTTGTTTGGCCCCAGACATGGACACTGTTTTTTACAAGCCAAACGAAAAGGAGGGAAACCGGAGTACCCGGAGAAAAACCCTCCTGGTGGTCTGCGGTATTGCCCATTACCAGGCAGTAACACTGACTACCATACGATGGTCCGAATTTGATATTTTTGATTTTGAAATTCCGCAATCGTTAGTTGGGAGGGTGGGACAGTACACCCCACCCACCCCCCTATAGTCCGAATTATTGCTTCTCGCTTCTCATTGGCTGGCTTTCAAACGCATCACAGTCAGTAGAACTCGCCATATTCATTTGCTAGATTGCTACGCAATATTGATCCGCCATTTTGTTTTTTTCGCCATTTTGTTTTTTCGCCATTTTGTTTTTTCATATAATGCTCTAAGAATTTGTTCGCCGTTCATATTTTCAGTCAATTTAGGTGATTATATTTTACTTTGGTTATCTAATAAATATTCGTCTGACAATTGCCATTTATTTCAATGCTTTCTCCGTGGAAAAATCGTGCAAAAAACCCAGGAACAAGTCATTGTTCCAACATGCAGCTAATTTTTGGCCTTTGTCAGACGTTCCTGGTGGTCTAAATAGGTTCTTTATTTATTGTTTATTTTATTGTAACTTTTGAATGCCTTTTAACTTCGAACGCGCGCTTGTATGAAGGACATTTACATTTACTACAATTTTTCTCATGATCTCATCAACTGATTTCAAATTTCGATGAAATTTGAATAAAATCTCACAATCATGACATGCATTTACATACTATACTTCAAATTCATGATTACTATGATATGGTGCTCGATATGTAATCAATTATGCTTAAATTTTGCGTTGTAATGCAATGCAATGACATTTTTATCAAAACTGAATTGTTGCCAAGCGAAACTGTCGCTTTATCGAATGATAATACTGGAAATAAAGTGATTGTATTCTCAAATAACTGATGTCTAGTGAAAATTTGCAGCCTAGAATGTGTCGTGTGTAGCTCAGCAGACATCGTTTGTTATTATGAATTGATTTCTGTTATTCTTTTATTTGAAACAGACGCTTATAGACAAGATCATCCAGTATCCTCTCGTGAAATATCATAAAAATTCTGTTTTACCAAACTGAAAACGACCGCTAATTTTACCCTGGGTTAAGTTGCTTCGAACATCGAGAAAACACAGAAGGGAATATTCAATAGAGGGGCTTATAGAATTATCAAAATATATATTTGATACTTATCTTCGTAAACTTGAACCATATTCTGGATTTTTTAGATCACGGATCAACCAACAGTTCTTGATTTTCGTCCGATCAAATACCGCGATAAAGTTGGAGCCAGTCCGTTCTGCGCATGTGCTGTATCAGACAACTCATCTGCGAACGAAGGTGACAATCTTGTTGAATTGTTTTCGTATATGCCACCATCTTGACCACGGATACCTTCAAAGACTCAAAACTAAATGATTCAAAAAAAGGGTTAGTACGTTCAATTCGATGCTATTTTGAGCTCTTGTTTCAAATTGTCAATGTTTCTGTTGTTCTATGTAGTGCAATTGGTCAGGAATTGTTGGGCATTATCGTTAGGTGCCTTCGGATATCTTTGTTCGAAGTCATGTAGTGGTTAACATGCAAAACACACCACCCCATTCCAATACCCCATCAACAGAGGGTTCAAATTATATACCAGTTCACTCAATATTCGAAGCAACCAGTTTAAACCATCACAGGATCAGAGTGTGCCAAACCACGAAAATAGTCAATCGAATATCGAAGAGGATTTTTAAAAAAGGATCGAGTCTATGCGTCAAAATAATTCAGGAATAATTTTTGTTTATACCGTGAGAAAAACCGAACATTAATTACTACTACAGCGAAATTTGTCCAAAAATTTGATTAGGTTTTGAAAAGTTTTATGTGTCTTATATAAATAATAATATTACAGTAAAGTCATGTGCAAAGTCGTGATGCAATGTAATGCAATGTGTTTCAATGTTATTCAATTATTTTCAAATATGAGAAAAAAATCAGTGCTAAATGTCCTTCAAAATTTCCGCCATTTTTTGTCCAAAGCGCTGATATATAACACGTATATAATCGCTTTGGTTTGCAACTTGCACCGGATGCTACATTAGATCCGAGCTTGTCGCGCATGCGCATCGCAAATCGCATTACCGCTGGCATCTAAGCTTGACAGGTCATCTGTCATCAAGCGCCCTACACAAGGATATTCAAATATATTTAGTTAGACCACCAGGCGAGTTCGACTTCAGAACAAATAATGATATTATTCATGCATTGACTACGAAAGTTCTGAAGTCGATATCTAACTATAATACCTATAGTACCTATAGTATAAACCTGAATGAGCTTCCTCTTCACTTGAAACAGCTACTCCATCCATTATCGAAGCATCTTTTTAATCTCCACAGCCTCCAATCGCACTCTAGTATCCGCGCTGACTTGTATCTCCAAGTAAGTCCAGTTGATATACATCGTCATCAGTCATGCGTAGATCACACTCCAGTATTCGTGCTGACGTGTGTCCCCCAAGTCAGTCCAGTCGATATACAACACCACCAGTCGTCTCTTCATCCAATGCTCATCGTAGGCTCCAGTTCGCGGGTCTGTCTGCTCGCCAAGTCACCCACTTGTCGTACGCAAATACAAAAATGCTTCTATGTGCCCTTTTCAGGCGAAAATATTCCGTCGAAAATTAAGTAATCTTAATCAGAAATCAATTTATCGCAACTTATTTCATGAATTGTTGCCATGCAGCCAAATTACCTATGTTTTAAAAGCAAATCTAACGTACTTGGTTCGTTTTGTTCACTCGAAAACAGACATGCATACACAACAGCAAATTTTCAATTTTGCCGAAATAAATAAATAAACAAGAACACAAAATAAATAGATTAAACCGTTAACAAAGCGAAATACGTTTTCTTTTTCTTTTTAAAAACTTTTTGTGTCCTCTCTTACAGACGAAAATATTTTATAGAAATCTGAAATCGTAATCGAAACCAACAATAAATTTATCCCAACTTTAAGAATTTTTTGTCCGCGCAACCATTTTATTTCAAAACTTTATTTTTTGGTTCAGTTTTTCATTTATTTAAAAGCAACGTGTCACAGTCACACTCACAAGTTCTCTTCTAAATTCTCATGCATCACGAATTAAGTTTTGAGCCGCTATAAAAGCGACATAATTTTCCCCCATTCCGCGCCTATTGAATCGAGCATGAAAAATACGAATGAGGGGCCCCTATCATTCGTATTTCTCGTGCCCAAAACACCAGTTCTTAATCCAGGGTTGGCCAATAAAATGTAAACCGAAAATTGAAGAATAAGGATCGAACAAGCGAGTGAATTATAGATTTATAGTCAATAGACACACGTTGATAGAAGGAAATGAACAACACGTTTTTAGAATGAAATCGAAATGAACAACACGTTTTTAGAATGAAATGAACAACACGTTTTTAGAATGAAATGAACAACACGTTTTTAGAATGAAATGAACAAACACGTTTTTAGAACGAAATGAACAACGCGTTTTTAGAACGAAATGAAGAACACGTTTTTAGAATGAAATGAACAACACGTTTTTAGAACGAAATGAACAACACGTTTTTAGAATGAAATGAACAATACGTTTTTAGAACGAAATGAACAACACGTTTTTAGAATGAAATGAACAACACGTTTTTAGAATGAAATGAACAATACGTTTTTAGAACGAAATGAACAACACGTTTTTAGAATGAAATGAAGAACACGTTTTTAGAATGAAATGAACAACACGTTTTTAGAACGAAATGAACAACACGTTTTTAGAACGAAATGAACAACACGTTTTTAGAACGAAATGAACAACACGTTTTTAGAACGAAATGAACAACACGTTTTTAGAACGAAATGAACAACACGTTTTTAGAACGAAATGAACGACACGTTTTTAGAACGAAATGAACAACACGTTTTTAGAACGAAATGAACTCAATTGAAACATAATTTTGTCGCTTACTATAGCAGCCTTTACGAGGCGAAAACTTGGTCGTAATTTTTGGAATATATTTAGTATTTGCTCACATTTAGTGAATGACTTGCATACAGCGATTTCATCATCTATAAAAAAATTAAGATCATTAGACATCTGGTTATAAACTGTATGTTTCTCGGGGTATCATTTGATCTCATTTCATTGTTTGAGAAACACGGATTATCTTGAAATTCACCCGAGCAAAGAATCAATAAAAACAGATCGAATAATACCTTTTTGCTTTGTTGAGTTCACTGCGATTAAAGCTCGACAGGGGACACACGAGTTCTTCAAATTTCGACGCTTTTCCTCGATGATTTTCGCTCTAAAATACAGAGAATTATTAACACTACTAGTAACGTCTAGTCTTTACCAAAATATAAAAGCAAATTTGAATTTATTATGAGCTTTGATGCGTGTCCCAACCGTAAACGAATGTTGTTTTCAACAAGGAATTTTCAACATGCGATTACTTGGTTATTTCTCGCGATAATGGCAATAAAAATATACTGTTAGAAAGCTAAATAAGTCCTCTATCTCGCTACGTAAAAGTTAAATCGATAAATTCAATATTTAATGCATTACGACATGTTAAACTTGCTGCTTCATTTTAACGAGACAACCTAAATTACTGATTTGAATTAAAACAAAGGAATCCATAAGCTACCTCTTTGTGAAATCATAACTTGATCAGTCTGTCCGTTGAACATCTATCCTTTTAAGCTCTTCAGATCCTTAGATATTAGTATTTTCTTCTGATACTAATACTTTCTTCGCAAGTTTTGTTCCACTTCGACCATCCCGTTGTACTGATTAAAACGAAGCGCTATTCAGAAAGCCTCAAACTTTTATAACCTGTTTGAATCTCCCGCCTGGCGCATAAATGAATAATAAAGATGCTTTTCATTGGTCAAATTGCACCAAATTACTTCCTTCGATCCTTCATAGTTTACAACAGGGTCATCAGTTGGAATAACAAGTACGATCGTACAATACAGGGTGAGTAAAAAAACCTGACACCTTTGAAATTCAAATTAGCTGCGAACTTATGGCTGGAATATGACAATTCCCATGTATAATCAACAAAAACGATTTGATAATACTGTTCTTTTGTATTTACAGAGCTTAGAATGCATTTTAACTCCCAATGGGAACAAACTTTATGTTTTAGGTTAATTAATATGATATGCTTCGTATACCTATGAAACATTTTAAGCAATTTCTGCCACATTACAGCCGCTATGCGACTAATTTGCATTTCAAAGGTGTCAGTTTTTTTTTACTCACCCTGTACAGGGTGTATAAAAAAAAACGCAACTTAATATTCATGAATATCCTCTTTGTTCTACAACACAAAAGACGTTTGCCCCCTGGAATGCGAGAAAGCTTGTAATCATATTCTAGCGGCACAATCGTCGATAAACAAAGTCAGGTGCGTAAACCAACGAGCTGAATTGAAAGTATTTAACGAGTAAAATTTTACTTACAACTTATTTTATAAGGTTGACAATAAAAACTGCACCATTATTAGTTTAGCTGATTTGACTATTAGCAGTTAAACTGTACGATTAGAAGCCATTTTAAAATCCCAGGGGCATAAAATCTATTGAGCTTATAAACAATATGAATTTTAAAATATTGTCGCGTTTTTTTTGAGACACCCTGTATAGTGGACCAGGAACTCTGCGTAACCGAGTTTAATTTCTGAACTGCATTGTATTTATAACAATGGAGAGGACAATGTATTTCTAATCGTTTGCGTTTACTTATATATA
Source organism: Dendronephthya gigantea (assembly GCF_004324835.1). Classification (NCBI taxonomy): domain Eukaryota; kingdom Metazoa; phylum Cnidaria; class Anthozoa; order Malacalcyonacea; family Nephtheidae; genus Dendronephthya; species Dendronephthya gigantea. Next base: position 22,176 of record NW_021163677.1, on the reverse strand, counting down.
GGCTGAATATTAATGATATGTATATATTATTTGCTGCAAATATATCAAGAATTGCTTGTAAGTTGTAACTTGCTTCAAAGGTCAAAAGTAAAAATTCGAACTCCGTCAATCGATGCGGAATATTGCTTATAGAATAATTGTGCCAAGTTTCATTCCGATCAAACAAGTAATGCTAGAGTCTTGGGGTTTTTTTAAAGAGCGTCGCCTTCTAACAACAACAACAACAACAACAAGAAGATAAGCAGCAAAAATTTTATCAAACAGAGCCCTTAAGCCTGTTTTCCACTGTCGTTTTCTTTTTTTTGGAAGTACGTATAAGGTACGTAAAAGTTTAAAATAGTTTAAATGATACTCGTGAAATGAACGATTGAATAGATGCATACTGCATAGGGTATGCAGAACATAAAATATTTTCAGACTTAAACTCCTCGGGCCGGTTGTATCAAGCCCGTTTAGCTTAAACGGTGGATAAGTTCAAAATAGAAAGCAAGTCTGCCGTTTTATTCAACAAGGGAACAAAATTTTTGACCTTATTACAAAGATACTGTTTACAACTACATATTCAGTGCATAATATTCAAGTTGACTCGTTCAAGAGAGATGTAAGAGTGTTATTTAGTTTTGACTTATCCACCGTTTAAGCTAAACGGGCTTGATACAACCGGCCCCTGAAAAACGGATGCCATTGTTAAACTGGTTTTTATTTTTCTATGCGAGGTAGCAGGATCTTTACAACGTTGAAACTACTGTTCTTAAATGTTTGCCTTTGGTTATGTCTTTTATGCCTTTCGTATATGTTCTTCCTTATTGAACTTCTAAAGGTTTCATATGATTTTTACTCCGTACTTGGGTACGTCAAAAGCCCGAGTGGGCTGACCCTTATCCAACCAATCAGGGGCCGGTTGTATCAGGCCCGTTTAGCTTAAACGGTGGATAAGTCAAAATTAAATAACACTCTTACAACTCTTTTGAATGAGTCAACTTGAATATTATGCACTGAATATGTAGTTGTAAACAGTATCTTTGTATTAAGGTAAAAACATTTAGTTCGCTTGTTGAGTAAAACAATAGACTTGCTTTCTATTTTGAACTTATCCACCGTTTAAGCTAAACGGGCTTGATACAACCAGCCCCTGCGTTGTAAGGTATAAATGTGTGTTGGTCTTAGAAGCTCGTTCCAACTCTCATATCTTGTTTGTTTAAGGCGTTGTTGCACTAGTCGAGTTGGTCTTCTGCTCAATCGATCAATATTTCTCATCAACAGCTAGTAAAATTTTCAAACATTATACCTCTGTGAGCATTAGTTTTCAACTTAGCTAACTACATACACTACAAATTTTATCGAATGAAGCTTTCTGTGACATAATGCTTAAAATGCTCGACCGTGCGAAGATATACATGCGAGTGATTCACACAAGAGCTTGCAGCTGCGAACAGCATATACATATTTTTTAAATGTAACAGTTGAGCTTAGGGCCTGTTTATATGATCCCGCCTAGCCGGGACGGGACAGTTTCCGAGATCCTGCTTGTGATACAAACACTAATTAGTGTTTATATGACCACTTTTCCATCCCGCGTAGTCGGGATCCCGGCACTTCTTGACGAGAAATTGCCATATAAACACTCCATCCCGCTTGCCCGGGATGATTCGCGATTACCATACATTAGGAGCATGTGTATATATTGGCATATTCGTTTTCTACAATAAAACATGCCGTCGAAGGGACCTGCACTACAAAATGAACTCCATATAAACACGCCATCCCACCTAGGCGAGTTTCCCGGCTAAGCGGGATGAAAACATCCCGTCCCGGCTAGACGGGATCATATAAACAGGCCCTAAGCAACCGTGCATACGACAGGGGCCGGTTGTATCAAGCCCGTTTAACTTAAACGGTGGATAAGTCAAAATTAAATAACACTCTTACAACTCTCTTGAGTGAGTCAACTTGAATATTATGCACTGAATATGTAGTTGTAAACAGTATCTTTTCTTTGTATAAAGGTTAAAAAACATTTTGTTTGCTTCTTGAATAAAACGATAGACTTGCTTTCTATTTTGAACTTAACCACCGTTTAAGCTAAACGGGCTTGATACAACCGGCCCCAGGGTGATTAATGTTTTCGCCTTATTAATAGCTTTATGATGTCTTAAACCGGTTTTTTAAATTATGGAATGGAATACCAGAAATACCTCTCATGCAATCATTATAAAGTTAAGTATATATAATATAGTCAAATTGTTTGAATATTATCAGTTAGCAAATGTATAATAATAGTTTGCGTGTATTAGAAATAGCCGTTTCATTTGTATATAGTTAATAGACCTTTTTTATAATGACGTCAAACGCGGAAAGTGTGATCTTACACGAAGTTTGATTAGCTCGATAGTTTTGTGGAGCCAATCAAATTTCGTGTAACATCAGACTTTCCGCGTTTGACGTCATTATAAGAAAGGTCTATTGCACACGCCAGTCACGTCTCATGGAAATCAGCAAATGTTGATTGAGACAAGTAATAATAATCTGTTTATTAAAACCAACTTGCAGTATTAAAACTGAATTACATGGTTATATACTCTACCCTAATAATTATATTTAACAGTGATAAAATTACTAAATCGTTCTGTATTTGTTTGTAGTTGTCGGCTTCCGTGTTCATGCCTCAAATTATATTCATTGGTAGAAACGCTAGTCTGTCTTTCAATTGCATCACGGGGGGTTAATTGTAACATTATCTTCTTTTAATTTATTTATAAATAATTTGCAAGAACTATCTCTCCGTGACCATAAAGTTTGGAGTCCAATATGGTTCAGTGCGTTTGCATACGACAAATCTGGGATAATAATACGTAGAGCTCTTTTTTGAATGGATTCGATCATGTCCGACTGCTTCTTCGTTAACGCTGACCATGCTGGGTACTCCAAACAAGGCCTAATAAAGGTGGAATATATAGTTACGAGATTCTTGACACTTAGTCTGGCTTTTTTTAATTGTCGCAAAGCATAAAGCCTAGAATTCGATTTTTTGATGACATAATCAACGTGATCAAACCAAGAGAGATCATCCCTCAACTATACTCCAAGCAATTTAACCGATTGTACCAATTCACCGTCAATATAGATTGGATTCCCGTACGGGAGTTCATATTGGAGAAAGGATATACTCATATCTTTACACTTCTTAGAGTTTAATTTCATTCCTCTGGCAGATGCAAACTGGGAAATTTCATTTACGAGAATGGGCATAAGGCTGGGGGAGCAACGGTGAATAACTTCCAGGGCGCTTGTGTCATCAACATACTTAATTCGCGCGTTCCAATCTTTCAGAAGGGAATTCAACCATGGTCGAGTTCGCCGGAAAAACGACTAATTCAACCATGGTCGAGTTCGCCGGAAAACGACTAATTCGACCATGGTCGAGTTCGCCGGAAAACGACTAACTCGACCATAGTCGAGTTCGCCGGAAAACGACTAATTCGACCATGGTCGAGTTCTCCGGAAAACGACTAATTCGACCATGGTCGAGTTCTCCGGAAAACGACTAATTCGACCATGGTCGAGTTCGCCGGAAAACGACTAATTGGACCATGGTCGAGTTCTCGGAAAACGACTAATTGGACCATGGTCGAGTTCTCCGGAAAACGACTAATTGGACCATGGTCGAGTTCTCCGGAAAACGACTAATTGGACCATGGTCGAGTTCTCCGGAAAACGACTAATTGGACCATGGTCGAGTTCTCCGGAAAACGACTAATTGGACCATGGTCGAGTTCGCCGGAAAACGACTAAAGGCGGATCTCCACTTACAGCGAAATCGTTCGCCAGCGAAATATTTGCATATTTTCTTTTGAATTTTAACAGCATAAATAAATTAGTTCGACTTGACTGTTCTCAATTCAAAAGAAAATATGCAAATATTTCGCTAGCGAACGATTTCGCTGTAAGTGGAAATCCGCCTTAACTCGACCATGGTCGAGTTCGCCGGAAAACGACTAATTCGACCATGGTCGAGTGTTAAAGTATGCTCTATTATATTCCAAATATTCCAATATATATGTATCAATCAACTGTAAATAGATTTAATTTAGATTTATGAGTGATCAAATGATTCCATAGATTCCATAGATGCAAGTGTAGTAAATGTTTCTTTAATGAAAGCCAAATATGGTAACCAATGTAAAATGAAATGTTATCCGTCCTAAAGAGATTATCATGTAACCACTTATATATAGATGTAACTTTCCTTGTATACATCAGAGTGAATAAAACTGTGTAACCCTAAAGTTGTGCTGTGAATATAAAGGAGTGGCAAATGGCTACCCAAAACTCAACAGGTTATGGGCCCAGGAGAGCTCTGGTCTTCGATGGAAACGAATCGAAGTACGAATTATGGGAGGTAAAGTTTTTATCTTTATGCGGATCCAAAAACTTTACAACTATTTTTGTGCCTAGCAGCGATGAGCGTGAGCTAGATTAGTCGAAGAATGCCGATGCCTTCGCCGAACTTGTACAGTGTTTAGATGACCGAAGCTTGTCCCTAGTCATAAGGGAGGCAAAAGATGAGGGTCGAAAGGCTTTAACAGTGCTGAGAGAGCACTACCAAGGAATAGGAAAACCCCGAATTATAGCCCTGTACCGAACTTACTTCACTGAGAAAGGGGGAAAGCGAGTCAACAACGGACTACATCATACGAGCGGAGACCGCGGCGACAGCGCTGAAAGCAGCAGAGGAAATAATAAGCGACGGCTTATTAATTGCAATGGTTTTGAAAGGCCTTCCTAGGAACTATAAAACATTCTCTACTGTGATAATCCAACGAGAAAAGCAGATGACATTCAGCGAATTCAAAATAGCCCTGCGAAACTACGAAGAGATTGAAAAGAGTTGCCATGGTACGGAAGGCAAAGACAACGTGATGTATGCCGCCAAGACGAAATTCGACGGAAAATGCTTCAAATGTGATAAGAAAGGTCATAAGAGTTCCGAATGTTGGCTAAAGAGCGAAAAATGGTGTGCCAAATGTCGAACCAAGACCCACAATACAAGAGATTGTAGAGCCGCAAAGAAGGACGCAGCGAAGCTTATCAACGGACAAGTGAAGAATCAAGATTTGGATGAACATTCATTCGCATTTACGTTAAAAGATGGTAAAGGTAGGAGTACGAAGAATTCGAAGCTTCTCGTGGACACTGGGGCGACCAGCCACATAATTAATGATAGGTCTAGGTTTGTAAGCTTTGACAAGAACTTTGATCCGAACAGTCACTTTATAGAACTTGCCGATGGAAGCAAGGCTAACGTAGTTTTAGGGAAGGGAAATGCAATGGTTAAATTGTTTGATGTAAGGGGTAATGTACAAAATCTAATGCTAAGCGACGCACTTTATATACCGTCCTACAGTCAAAATATTTTTTCAGTTTCGGCAGAAATAGGTAGAGGAGGATCGGTTGCTTTAGGAGAACAGGTAAGTAAATACACTACAGCTGAAGGTCAGGTATTTGAGATAGAAGAGAGAGAGCGTTTGTACTATTTAAATAGTATCTCTTCTTCGTGTAACAATGCTACCTCCATTAATGAGTGGCACAGGATTTTAGGCCATTGTAACTTTGGAGATGTGCGTAAATTAGAGCAGGTAGTCAAAGGGATGAAAATCATAGACCACAGCGAGAAAGATTGTGAAGTATGCATTCAAGGAAAGATGTGTCAGAATAGAAACCGAGAGCCAGATCAGAGAGCTAAAGCACCTTTAGATTTTGTCCACTGTGACTTGGCAGGGCCAATTGAGCCCGTTGCCAGAGACGGATTTAAATATGCATTGTCTTTTATAGACGATTATACAGGTATCAACATGATATATTTCTTAAAGCGAAAGAGCGACACTTTAGAAGCCACAGAAAATTTTTGGCCGATGTTGCGCCTTATGGTAAAGTTAAAAGGATACGAAGCGATAATGGTGGTGAGTTTACGAGTCAAGAATTTAAATCTCTCTTACGAAAGCAGTCAATAAGACACGAGACGAGTGCCCCGTATTCCCCTCACCAAAATGGAACTGCAGAAAGAGCGTGGCGAAGCCTTTTTAGCATGGCTAGGTGCTTGCTATTGGAGGCAAAACTACCAAAACGGTTGTGGACCTACGCTGTGATGGCTTCAGCCTACATAAGAAATAGATGCTTCAACCAACGCTTAGAGAAGACACCATTTGAGGCGTTGACAGGTAAGAAACCAAATTTAAATAATATGCATGTATTCGGCACAACACGCTATGCTTTTTTGCAGAACACCAAGAAAATAGACGCAAAGAGCCGTAAAGGTATATTTATAGGGTACGACAGAGGTAGCCCATCTTACTTGATATACTATCCGGAATTAGACAAGATAGAAAAGGTACGTTGTGTCAAATTCATTGACAACTTCCAAGGCAAAGACAATAAACTCAACGATCTTGATGAGTTTGTACCGCCAGAAAACCTTCGAGTACTAGCAATGAAAACCCCAAAATGCCGAGTACAGTTGAGGAGAGCTCGAATAATCTCGAAACAATCAGCGAAAATGTAACAAACAACACCGAGGTGGTTGCCGAGGGAGATAGGTATCCAACAAGAGTTCGCAATAAGCCAAATTATTTCGATCAAAGCAAATTAGATGACACATTAGGTGAGAATGTTAATTACACTGTTGATTATTGCTATAGAGTTGCGAACATTCCAGTGTGCTATAAACAAGCACTTGAGTTGCCTGAGGCAAACAAATGGCAAAAGGCAATGGAAATTGAGATGAAAGCGTTGACAGATAATGACACTTTTGATTTAGTACCGCGACCTAAGGATAGACAGGTAGTGGGGGCAAAGTGGGTTTACACTATAAAAACAAATCAAGAGGGAGAGGAAAAATATAAAGCTAGATTTGTAGCGAAAGGGTATTCTCAAGTTTCAGATATAGATTACCAAGAAACGTTTGCACCAACTGCACGCATGAGTTCGATCCGAATGTTATTACAACGTGCCGTGCAAAACGACATGATTATTCACCAAATGGATGTGAAAACAGCATACCTTAATGCGCCAATCGACTGCGAAATATATATAGAACAACCTGAAGGTTTTGAAAAGCGAAATGATAGCGGTGAAACGTTAGTTTGTAAGCTGAAAAAGTCGCTATATGGTCTAAAACAAAGCGGCAGGAATTGGAATAATCTACTCCATCAATATTTGATTAACGAAAACTTTATTCAATCTCTTGCAGATCCATGTGTGTATGTGCGTACAATAGATGATAAACGATGTGTGATCGTAATCGTTTGGGTCGACGATATCATAATCGCCTCGAGTGATTCAAATTCACTACAGAGCGTGAAAAAGTCTCTTAAAGAAAGGTTTAAAATGACCGACCTAGGGATTCTAAAATGGTTTTTAGGCACTGAATTTCAATGCAGTGAAAACACAATTAAAATGAGTCAAACCCGGTACATTGAAAAGATTCTTGAGAAATTCAAAATGACCGATTGTAAGCCAAAGCCGACGCCGTGTGAGTTAGGAGTAGACAAAGTTTTGGAAGTGGAATCTCCTGAAATGGAGGACCCCGGGCTTTATAGAGCTATAGTAGGTAGTCTCATATATGTAATGACTGGCACTAGGCCAGATCTGTGTTACATCGTGACAAAATTGTCACAGAAAATGTCAAAACCAACCCAGGCAGATTTAACTAAGGCAAAGCACGTTTTGAGATATCTAAAAGGTACTTCAAAATTTGGTCTAACGTTCACAAAGTCCATTAACCCCCTCATTCTTCAAGGTTTTTGCGATTCAGATTGGGGAGCATCTATCGCAGATAGACGGAGTATAACAGGATACAACTATCAACTAGCGCAAAAGGGACCGTTGATATCATGGAAGAGTCGCAAACAGCCGACAGTGGCACTATCCACCTGTGAAGCGGAATATATTGCATTGACAAACGCGATGCAAGAAGCAAAATTTCTGAAACAACTCTGCATCGACATGAAGGTAAGTATACATGAAGGTAAGGCTTTCATAAAGATAGATAACCAGGGAGCGATGAATCTGGCGAAGAATCCTATTCATCATCAGAGAACAAAACATATAGACATCAGGTACCATTTCATTAGGGAAGAAGTGAAGGAAGGACGAGTTAGTTTAGAGTACGTTTCAACAGAGGAAAATATTGCAGACATATTTACAAAGCCAGCCAGTAAAATAAAATTAGAAAAATTTAAAGAGACCATATTAGGTAAGTATACATAGGTTCATAATTGCGCATATAATTTTAAAGCGATGGCCCGCCCTGCTGCACGCCATCAAATAAATAATTTACTATAGAACATAAAGAGCAAGTGGGGGTGTTAAAGTATGCTCTATTATATTCCAAATATTCCAATATATATGTATCAATCAACTGTAAATAGATTTAATTTAGATTTATGAGTGATCAAATGATTCCATAGATTCCATAGATGCAAGTGTAGTAAATGTTTCTTTAATGAAAGCCAAATATGGTAACCAAATGTAAAATGAAATGTTATCCGCCCTAAAGAGATTATCATGTAACCACTTATATATAGATGTAACTTTCCTTGTATACATCAGAGTGAATAAAACTGTGTAACCCTAAAGTTGTGCTGTGAATATAAAGGAGTGGCAAATGGCTACCCAAAACTCAACATCGAGTTCGCCGGAAAACGACTAATTCTACCATGGTCGAGTTCGCCGGAAAACGATTAACTCGACCATGGTCGAGTTCGCCGGAAAACGACTAACTCGACCATGGTCGAGTTCGCCGGAAAACGACTAACTCGACCACGGTCAAATTCGCCGGAAAAAGACTAATTCAACCATGGTCGAGTTCGCCGGAAAACGACTAACTTGACCATGGTCGAGTTCGCCGAAAAACAATATGTCCAATTGGCCGGAAAACGACTAATTCGACCAGGGGATGTAATCATCCCACTAATTAATGGGATCTATGTTCACTGCGCATGTCAGTCAAATTTGCAACAAGCTTAATTAACAAGCTGGGAGCTCCCTTCTCAAATGTGAATCCTTAAAATTAGGAATTTTGTAAAAACTATATTAACAACTTGTACTATATATATTACGGAAATCTTTAGGAAAACTGGGAAATATATCAAAAACTTCCATAGAAATCTACAATCTCAAGCAGCTGGTAAACTTGTTGTTAAAAACAGCTGTTGCTAAGTCAAGTTTATTTATTTTTTTATCGATTTAAAACTCATAAACAAGCCATGAAGCTCATCGCTGTGTATATATTGAAAGATGAAGATAATTTCAAAAGGTAGGGTTTGTATTTTACGCATTTCTAACCGCTCAAATTCGTAGGTGATAAAAGTTAATGCCTTGTAATGTGTGAACTTTTCATTTGTAATAAACGATTTCTTTATTAAGTGGTTCTTTGTGCAAATAATATGAGCTATAATCCACAGTTTTAATATAAATTGACAAGCTACAAGTATGATTTAAAGCTCTGTTAGATTAAAGCAATCTTTGTTTGCAAAATACGAACTACAGTCGCGGTAAAATGCTTCAAGTATAAAGCTTGATATTTGGCTCGGCTTTTGGGCAGTTTGTATTCTTCTGGGGCCGGTTGTATCAAGCCCGTTTAGCTTAAACGGTGGATAATAAAGCTCAAAATAGAAAGCAAGTCTATCGTTTTATTCAACAAGCAAACAAAATGTTTTTAACCTTAATACAAAGATACTGTTTACAACTACATATTCAGTGCATAATATTCAAGTTGACTCATTCAAGAGAGATGTAAAAGTGTTATTTAACTTTGACTTATCCACCGTTTAAGCTAAACGGGCTTGATACAACCGGCCTCAGATCGCTTTTGATAAAGCCTAATCTTCTCTGAGGGAAAGTTAAGCTTCATTGCAACGCAATTTGCAAAGGCGTAGGTTTAATTTTTGCCTTGGAAACTTGTATGATTACAAACTTTCCTCAAATCTTTCTGGCTTTAAAATATGTATAGTCAGTGGGCCTCGATTGATACCTTGGAAATTGGCAAGACTTCTCACCGCAATTCTCAATACTTTGGCTTCAAATTTGGTGAGAAAAAAGCTTTATAAATACTCAACAAAATATGTCTTGCACAAAAGGTCTGAAGCTTGCACACAATCGTCTGAATTAATAACCTTGTTTATACTTAAGCTTCAAAATGGCCATTTCACAGCTGTCAGATGTGTATGATGAGCTGTCAAAAGATTGTAGAATGCGTATCCGGAAGAAATATTGAACTTTTTAAAGTTATTCAATAGTTTTCTCTTTGATAGCGATACAGAAATGCACAATTGGCAAGTGTCTATTTGGCCATCTCTGTAAAAGTTGCAATCTTAACATTAACTTTAATTTTCATTCCAGGTAATTTTGGCTGACGATATTATGAGGCTGCCAGCACCGTTACGAAGATTCCTTGCTGAATCAGAAGATGAGGTCTACTTTCTTATCCGCCTGTTGATATTCACCGTCAATGTCATTGCGTGGATATTTTCGATTTTCTTCATATGCATTGGAATATGGATTCTTCAGGAGAAAAATAATCTGGGTGTTGACAATTTGAGTTCAGACCCGGCCGCAGTGCTGATTGCGATTGGTACCATATTGTTCCTCATCACCTTCACCGGTTGTATCGGCACTTTGAGAGAGAATTTGTTTCTTTTGAAAGTGGTGAGTCAGTAGACATCTCTTTAATACAGACATCTCTCTAATACAGACATATTTCTAATACAGACATCTTTCTAATACAGACATCTCTCTAATACAGACACCTTTCTCTAATACAGACATCTCTCTAATACAAACATCTCTCTAATACAGACATCTCTCTAATACAGACATCTCTCTAATACAGACACCTCTCTAATACAGACATCTCTCTAATACAGACATTTCTCCAATACAGACATCTCTCTAATACAGACATCCCTCTAATACAGACAACTCTCTAATACAGACATCTCTCTAATACAGACATCTCTCTAATACAGACATCTCTCTAATACAGACATCTCTCTAATACAGACATCTCTCTTATACAGACATCTCTCTAATACAGGCATCTCTCTAATACAGACATCTCACTAATACAGACACCTCTCTAATACAGACACCTCTTTAATGCAGACATCTCTCTAATACAGACACTTCTCTAATACAGACATCTCTCTAATACAGACATCTCTCTAATACAGACATCTCTCTAATACAGACATCTCTCTAATACAGACATCTCTCTAATACAGACACTTCTCTAATACAGACATCTCTCTTATACAGACATCTCTTTAATACAGACATCTCTCTAATACAGACACCTCTCTAAAACAGACATCTCTCTAAAACAGACATCTCTCTAAAACAGACATCTCTCTAAAACAGACATCTCTCTAATACAGACATCTCTCTAATACAGACATCTCTCTAATTCAGACATCTCTCTAATACAGACATCTCTAATACAGACATCTCTAATACAAACATCTTTGAAGACAATCATCTCTCTATAACTTTCTAATATGTGGATAATCTTTTCTTTGCAGTACTTGGGAATGATTGTAGTCCTGTTTATAATTGAAATTGTGACGGGTCTGGTTGCATTTCTATATGCCAACAAGGTAATGGTTACTACAGTACAAAGTAAGATTGGAATATGAACTTTACGTATTACCCCCAAGAGTCTGTTTAATGTTCTTGGTATTTTCTTAGACAGAGGACAGAGTGTTTGAGGTGATAAAAAAAGGTATTATGGAGTACCATGATGATCCTGACTCAAAATTCCTGATGGACGAATTGCAGAAGAAATTTGAATGTTGTGGGGCCTATTCCTTCAATGACTGGGAGCACAATGCTTATTTCCAGTGCTCATCTGAAGATGTCCTGGCTTGCGGAGTCCCGTTCTCTTGCTGCATAACTGTAAGTTACTAGGAGGCATTAGCTTGCAATGCACCCAGATGTGACCTACTTTAGTATTTTACTCTGTCTAATGTCAGATGATTTTACTCATCAGTGGAAGAGTACTGTCAGTTAATAAGTTAACAAAACTATCTGTCAGTGTCTCTTGTTAACCCATTAGCTTGCAATGCACCCAGATGTGACCTACTAAAAATAATATATTCACATAAACTGTAGGTGGGGAAAAACAGTCAATGTGGTTTTGGAATCAGAAAAAAAGATGTAAGTGTAATCTGATTGGGTTACTGAAAATCTAAAGAAACTTGCTGTTTGATCTAAAGCAAAATCCCCCCTTGTCGTCTGACCATTAACTATATGATAATGTGATTTATTTCAAGGAAATTGAGGCAAAGCATGTTGTGTACACAGATGGTTGTATTACCAAGCTAAAATGGTGGATTAATGATTATCTGCACATCATTGGAGCACTTGGCTTCGCTTTTGCCTGTGTACAGGTATTGTACTGTATGATAGAGTTATCCAGTATAAATAAATTAGTTTAGTTTAGGTTTCCTCCTGTAGTAACACTGGATCAATAAGAGATGATCCTTACTGGACCTCTAGGAAGAACAGTTTAGAACTGATAGAGTTATCCAGTATAAATAAAGTTAGTTTAGGTTTCCTCCTGTAGTAACACTGGATCAATAAGAGATGATCCTTACTGTACCTCTAGGAACAATTAGAAACAGTCTAATTACTCGTTTTTTTCCAGCTTTTCCTAATTCTGATTGTGAACAAACTTATAATGGATCTTGAAGAGATATCAAAGACAACTGGTCATAAAAACGAGCTCACGAATTCGAATGAAATAACTAGTGGAGTCTAGCTGGAAATTCTTTTCAGCCCGACAAAACTTTGTCATCAGATCCGGCGACATCCAAGCCCAAGGTACGAAGCGTTGTGTGCCGAAAATGTAGTTTTAATGATTGTGATGATTCCCCAGCTTGGTCCAAACACGGTGATAATGCTGAAAACCTACGCGATGTTTTCTCTGTTGGTATATTTGTTCGACGGTCCTACTAATAACCGACAACAACCGACAACAAGCTAAAAATTACCGACAGAAAGCTTATTATCATCGACAACGATGAAATAGACGCTAATAAAGGATCTCTTCGACTATATTGGTAAAAAACACGAATTTCCCGTCCAAAATTCCCGTCTTGTTGTTTTTGTATGCTTCCACTGAGATGATTCCTGGCTGGTTTCCTAAACGCCAAATTGGCGTTTTTCAACCTGGTTTTGCCAACCTAATTTGCTATTTATAATCGTGCTTTTTAGTCAGAGAAATAATGAACAATTAGGAACCAATTGATAGCACGATTAACACTATCTGAAAACGACTTCATTCAATCAAAAAAGAATCGTAAAACTAGCAAAATCTTGTGAAAATGAAACGACAAAGACTTTCTTTCTGACTTTCAAGTTTGAAGCCATATAAGCCTACATTTACAAAGAGTTGGCATTCGCTTCGCTGACAAACACTTTGCTAACGTTACTCAGATCTTTGGTAAACTTTCTGCCATATTTTTTTTGGCAATTTATCCAAGAAATACTCTTCCAAGATGGCGGCCGGGTTATTAACATTCACTAAACATTGGTAAAGTCCGAACATTCAAAGATTGATTTTGAGAAATATGGTTGAACTGCATTCATTGATTTCCTTCCTGTGGGTCTTGCAAGAAACTGAGCCAATAATCGATTAAATCGTCGTTTGCCGCAAGATATATTATATAATATAAACTAGCTTTAAGTCTTAAGATAAATAAAAATATGTAACATGATTTTGTAATATATAGATGTTAAAATTCTTTCAAATTAAAAGAAATAAATTTTCAGTGAACTGATTTTTCTTGACAGTCGATAAATTTCTATTACCATAACACCAGGCAGTATTTTGAGGTATATTTTATTACACAGCAATTGTTTTAGGGTAAATATTTATTCGTATATATTGCAAATGAAATCTATAATTCATTACAAATATTGTACATCAGTGAAAGATATATATTTCTATTTTTGAACACCAAAACCTCTGTTTAAATATATGATAAGTCAAATCAAGATACACTGTATTCATATAAACAAAGTTATCAAACTCTGATCCGTCAAACAGCCAAGCGGTCCTTTGCGAATTTTATTTGGATCATATGAATCCTTGACTCAGCGAATCCTCGACGAAATTGTCCCGGGTAAGCAATAATTTTTATGAAATTAAATATCGTCGCAAGAAAATATTTCCTGCGTGAAAAGTCTTTAAATTGTTTTTAAATCTATAAACAATTTATTTCTGATTAAGCGCAAAAAACTAATATATATTATCTAGGTATTTGTTGACAAAACGTATTCGACACTTCACGTGGAGATTTGTGTGTTTTCATGTGTACATAACCTATATAATTTCCCTGTTCGTTTTTCTTATACAATTAGTTCGATTTTTTTAAATACCAAGTGATCCCGCGCATATATTTAGCCAGTCAACCGCTGGCTCAGAAGGAATGTCAAAATAGAAAACCATTCTGCAGAATTTAACCAAATATATCCTATGTTATTCTTTATGAAACCATTCGAAATTTTGTGATTATGTTTAGATATAAGAACTATAGCTTTGATATGAATTTGAAACCGAAGTAAAGTGTGTTTCAAGAGATATTAAATTGTTTCAACCGAGAAATGGTTTTTATTTGACAACTCGTCCCGGTCCTTTCCCGCCATTTTAGATCACCCGGTAAGATTGGTCACGTGGTTAAGCTGGGTTTCCGTTATTTCCATTGTGGGTAACCATCATCCATTTCGCACTCGCTGGTCCAAAACCTTTTAAATCTTCGCTGCCTTCAGTCGCTTCCTTCAACTTTTCCATCCAGGATTCGTAGAATTCCTCATACTCTCGTATTAACTGACGAACTTTGTCAGTTTTCTGCTGAATCAGCTCGATTTGAGCACGGTCTTCATTTTGCATTGGTGGGTTTTGAGAGAGTCTGAATCCAATCAACGACTCAAAAATACTTTTCTTTTCTTTTTTTTTCTTCGCTTTCGGTGCTCTGTTCGTTTCTGAAAATAAATTAATTTCATAATGTTGCATTCAGTTGCTATATAGGGATCAGCGAACATTGCATTCAGTTGCTATATAGGGATCAGCGAACATTGCATTCCGTTGCTATATAGGGATCAGCGAACATTGCATTCAGTTGCTATATAGGGATCAGCGAGCATTGCATTCCGTTGCTATATAGGGATCAGCGAACATTGCATTTAGTTGCTATATAGGGATCAGCGAACATTGCATTTAGTTGCTATATAGGGATCAGCGAACATTGCATTTAGTTGCTATATAGGGATCAGCGAACATTGCATTCAGTTGCTATATAGGGATCAGCGAACATTGCATTCAGTTGCTATATAGGGATCAGCGAACATTGCATTCAGTTGCTATGTAGGGATCAGCTAACGTTGCATTCAGCTACTATATACGGATCAGCTAACGCTGCATTCAGCTACTATATAGGGATCAGCTAACGTTGCATTCAGTTGCTATACAGGGATCAGCTAACGTTGCATTCAGCTACTATACAGGGATCAGTTAACGTTGCATTCAGTTGCTATATAGGGATCAGCTAACGTTGCATTCAGCTGCTATATAGGGATCAGCTAACGTTTGATTCAGCTACTATATAGGGATCAGCTAACATTGCATTCAGTTGGCTATATCAGGATCAGCTAACGTTGCATTCAGCTACTATATAGGGATCAGCTAACGTTGCATTCAGCTACTATATAGGGATCAGCGAACGTCGCATTCAGCTACTATATAGGGATCAGCTAACGTTGCATTCAGTTGCTATATAGGGATCAGCTAGCGTTGCATTCAGTTGCTATATAGGGATCAGCTAACGTTGCATTCAGCTACTATATAGGGATCAGCTAACGTTGCATTCAGCTACTATATAGGGATCAGCTAACGTTGCATTCAGCTACTATATAGCGATCAGCTAACGTTGCATTCAGTAACTATATAGCGATCAGCTAACGTTGCATTCAGTAACTATATAGGGAACACTAAGCTATATTAAAATTTGTCTGTCTGTTTGTTTTGTCTGTTTATTTCTTCGTCTATTTATTTGTTTGTCTGTTTATTTGTTTGTCTCCCTGTCTGATTATTTGGTTATTTACTTTGTGTAGTTATTTCTTGTTTGGTTTGTTTTCATGCGCCAAAAAACTTGCTGCGTACGCCAAAAACTTACTGCATATAATTTTGGAGATAAAGAACTCCCAAATTATTCCAAGCAAGAAGAAGCCTCCTAGAAAGCCAGCAAGTGCGTACAAAATCATATGAAAATCTTTTTCACCCAAGAATCCTTGCGAGGCGATCAATTCCTCGCTTACGTCATCTGTCGGATTCTACGAATAAAACAACGAGAATGATTGGTGGAACAACGATGAATTTCGTTTCAAACTAATCGGGAAATTTTGTTACGTTTTTCAAGCTAAGCCAATCAGAATGCCTGAATTTTTAATACTTCATGTAAAGTGTTGAATTATTTGTTTCGTTTACGATTGTAACAAAGCGTTCCTTTACCTTTAACGGATTTAAATTCTGTCGAATACTTTCAAAAATATCCTGGGGATTGTTTTTGATGTATCTTATAAAGCACTGGGTAAAGTTCTCTGAGTTTGGTGCTAAGGATAGGCCATAGTTGATTGGTAGTTCTTCGTTTGCCTTGACTCTAACTGGTTCACGTTTGATGACTTCATGGTAATAGGATAAGAGATAACTGTCCATTATTGCGACTTCCAGTGATGTTGTATCGACCAGAGCCTCGACGACATCCTTTGGTGTGTCAAAAGCTGTGACGATAGAAAGAAATACGAATAACGTCGCGTTTCAGTTCATTCAGGGCTCACATTAATTTAAGTTTGAACTGACGTGGCTACCCTCATTAAATAAAGTTGATTTGATATGAATAAAAATTTCAAGTCTTCCCAAGTTGACGAGACAGGAGTGTCCTACTCTATCTGTGTTTTTAGTAAAAGTTTCAAATATCCTACTTTTGATTCCAGCGTTCATTCCAGTTCCAATTCTTTCTTCTTGACTACCATCGACAGCCCCCATCTGAAAAAATAGAATTTCTTTCTGTGCTAACAAGATCAACAGCTAAGGTAAAGATGCATTCTTAGTTTCGATAAAGGTGTGATTCGGGTCCTACCTTCGAGCCGTGGACAACCAAACGATACTCAATGCTGGCTGAAAGCGACGCGGTCACCATTGCAGTTAAAATGGCGATGATACTCATTCCAGTTATAATCCAAATCATGCAAAACAGGCGACCTAATATGGACCTTGGTGCGCGGTCACCGTATCTAATAACATCAGAGAAACGTAAGAATATAAGCTAAATTTTAAACCAAATTTATCCCTGAATCTGGAACGGAAATCCTAAATATAGGTAAATTGTAAAATTCGTCGGAATATTTTGAATGCGGCAAATATAGGCTCTGCTAATATAGGCTCTATTTTCTCTTAGATTTATTTACAATGTTTAGTTTGAAATAATCGTTCCTGGCAAACGCTTACCCCACTGTTGTCATGGTAACAATAGCCCACCAAAATCCTTCCCAGACTCCTTCCGTAAATTTCATTGGAAATTCGTCTGGATTCTTGAAATGATCCTGTGAGAATTGTAGTGTTAATAGACCAGCGTTTTTGAATTGCGTTGCCTTGTGTTTATTGCGTTCCGTTGCGTTGCGTTGCGTTGCGTTGTGTTTCATTGTGTTGTGTTTATTGCTTCCTTTCCGTTGCGTTGTGTTTCGTTGTGTTTATTGCGTTTTATGTTGCGTTGTTTTTATTGCGGTTTCATTGCGTTCTGTTGTGTTTCATTGCGTTCTGTTGTGTTTCATTGCGTTGCGTTGCGTTGTGTTCTATTGCATTGTGTTTTGCGTTCCGTTAGTCTCTGCGTTGCGTTTCATTGCGTTGCGTTTCATTGCGTTGCGTTTCATTGCGTTGCGTTTCATTGCGTTGCGTTGCGTTGTGTTCTATTGCATTGTGTTTTGCGTTCCGTTTAGTCTCATTGCGTTGCGTTTGCGTTGCGTTTCATTGCGTTGCGTTGCGTTGTGTTCTATTGCACGAGTGCGTTGCTCATTGCGTTGCGTTTCATTGCGTTGCGTTGCGTTGTGTTCTATTGCATTGTGTTTTGCGTTCCGTTTAGTCTCATTGCGTTGCGTTTCATTGCGTTGCGTTTCATTGCGTTGCGTTGCGTTGTGTTCTATTGCATTGTGTTTTGCGTTCCGTTTAGTCTCATTGCGTTGCGTTTCATTGCGTTGCGTTTCATTGCGTTGCGTTGTGTTTTATTGCGTTGCGTTGCGTTATGTTTTGCGTTCCGTTTGTTTGATTGCGTTGTGTTTCGTTGCGTTGCGTTCTATTGCGTTGCGTTGCGTTTAATTGCGTTCTCTTGTGATTTATTGCGTTGCGTTGTGTCACGGGCTTACCAATGTCCACATGAACATTCCAGACAATATGGCCGCGAGAACGATAAACAGCAGAATAGGCCAGGCCATCCCAACCGTCTGGAACAACTCAATTGTTCGTCCTCGTTCTTATCGGTTTCCGGTACGACCAAAGTCGTCCTTGGCGCGACCAACAGAGGCACGACTGCAAGGTTTTAAATTCCTTGATATCCATGCTTGTAGTCCGATGGGAAACATATATGGGGACCCGTCCCATAAACTCTTCTCCAGTTCCTTGAGAGTTTTAATATAGTGTCCGTAGACGACATGCGTGTTCGCATGGCAACATTCTTTCAAAACATTGTTTATCACGCTTGGAAAGATCCCAGTCAATCCAACTCCATCGTTGTTGGTGATTTGCTGGTTTCACCGGATCCATAAGGACCATAGTTGGTCCACGGACAGACAACGGTAGACCGCGATTACAACGTTCGTCTAAACTCATATTTCCCATCGGGAGCTGGCAGCGAAGGTGATGTTGTAACGATGAAATTCTTCCGGTTGTGTCTTCGATTTCACGTCGTTTAAGCGAAGAAAATATATCGTGTTTGCTGATAGGCTTCGTAACAAATGGCATTTGCAAAGCCATCGTGAAAGACGATGCCCCGACGAGGCAGGCTGTGAGCCAGAGTACTTTAGCGCAGACACCCCTCATTACTGAAATAAAACGAAACACCGTTAAGTTAAATAGTTGTAGGAATTTGAGATATATATTACCCACCATTGGATAGCTCTATCAGTTCTAAACTGTTCTTCCTAGAGGTCCAGTAAGGATCATCTCTTATTGATCCCAGTGTTACTACAGGAGGAAACCTAAACTAAACTAATTCATACTGGATAGCTCTATCAGTTCTAAACTGTCCTAGAGGTCCAGTAGGATCATCTCTTATTGATCCAGTGAGGAAACCTAAACAACTAACTTTATTAATACCGAATAGCTCTATCATTCCTAAATGTCAGCTTCTTCTAGAGGTCAAGTAATAATCTTATTATAGTCGTTAAAAGCTCGAACTCTTAATTAAGACGTTTAGTTGTAGCATCGGTACCGCAATCCAGCGGTAATGCTTGAAGCTCAGTAAATTTATCCTCTCGACAGTAGTGTCTCAGATTAATGTCACGAAGTAGGTTTGTTCTCTACGATCCGAGCCTGAACACTGCATTATTAGTGGAAACAGGTCTTTAATTAATACAACACCTCAAAACAAGCCAGCCATTGATACATTAAACATTCAATGCACTTTGGACATAGTCATAGCGACTTTAAAATTTGTTAAATATAACATCTCGAGTCTAATTCAGGAGCAGAAAAATACACCGTCCTTGCAATCGCAACAAGGTATATCTACTCGTATCTAACAAGATGTTGTTCTAATCTTAAAAGATAGCCGAAAATTGGTTCGCAAGTGATGATGAATTAAGGGCTTTTTATCAAGCAGCGATATTTAACGTATATAATCAAATCTATCCAGCAGAAGGCCTATTTGAATTTTTTAACACTAGTAAATTTTTAACAACATTAGTCTTTTTATTTTCACCTCTTTGTCCCTCGAAACCGTTCTTCGCTTCTCCTAAGCACGTCTAGTTTGCAATGAATGATCGTTTATGAAATAATTTTACGACATGGAAATAGCCACCAGACGTTAAAATACATCACAAGATTACACACGCAAACTCGTATAAGATATTACTTAATATGTGCCAAGGAAGTTGATATAAGATTTTAAGATTCCTGAATTTTACCCAATAATTCCATCTCACAAAAAAACTAAGCTCTTAAATGCTTGAATATGTGAAATATTTTACAGCCAAGTCTGTAACGCTGAATTCTATACAATCATACAGAAATAGCAATAATACTTCATAACATACCCATGCTGTCGTTTCTAAAAGCGTTTGCGTGTTCATATTGTCTTCATTTGAACGGTCCATAGCGCTTCAGGAGACGAAATTATTGATGCAACCAAATCGTGTATATTCTGGTAAATAAAACAGGACAAGCTTCGATCTGTCGCGTCGTGTCTCAATGCAAATTCACAGTCAATATTTTTTCACGGATTTGAATAACTATCGACTGGCGTAAATCGCAATTAAATTTCGGCAAACATGAAACGACAATGACTTTTATCGGGAATCAGATATCTACATCTGAATTCTAACGTATGTATCCTGCCGAAATGCGAATTAAAACAGGCTGGCACGAAACTATATACCTCATACATTAACCACGCGATCAGCAACGAGCTACGATTTTGAGCAAACAGTTTTAATAATTTGCAATTTAGAGACATGAATGGCGCAATTTTGCGTGCAAAATAAAATTACTTTGATTAAAAATGAGACAAAAAGGTTCGCTAATATCTTCATTTTCACAAGCCAAGTTTAGAAAACATGCTTCTAAGTTATGCACTCAAATGAACCCCGATGAGATATTGCAGGTTTCAAAACAATACAAATAACGGCGAAACTTCTTTTATGATATAAATGCGAGGCAGGTGTTTTCCGCCTAACGTGCGCGCGGGCTCGTTTTACGCAGCGGTATGCTCACAGCAAGACGTCCAGATTTTCCGATATCCTTAGAAAGTGGATTTTCACTTTCCGAAAGATTTCTAGTCGAAATTCAATTTTGAAAGCTATTTTCGAACAGAATATTTAAGTAAAGGCTTAGAATATATTATTCCTAATTTCGACCAAATTGTCTACTTAAAATTGTTTGTAAAATGCTTTTGAAATTGCATTCAATTCTGCGGCAAATATTTGAATTATCCCAATCCTCGAGGCGCCAAATAATTCGTTGCTTTTTACAGGAGCGTTTTCTCGAATATTCGAGCTCTTTATTTCAGTAAAATTATATAAAAACATCGTGCAATTCTTCGGGATATTTTTGAAATAATATTCAAGTAAAGAACGAGGAATTTCAACGCGTGTCCAAGGAATTCGTGATTGTTATTTGCTAATTCTATGTCAATAGAATTTTCGGTCAATTTTCGGATCTTCCAGATGACTCATTATCGGCTGTTCGCTGAACTATATTAAGAGTGGATTTTGAGGCTAGGTTTTGCCGAAAATCTTTCTCGTTAAACGAAATTTTTTTCTCAAAAACATCGCGTTAAGAATCAATATATTTCGGCCAGTAATTTGAAAACACAGACCGTTTCATTTACATTTCCTAATGAGCAACGACAATATTACTAATGGCAATAATAATTGTTAATCTTTATGACTAATCATTTTTGTTTTACTTCGTGAAACGAATTCGTTTTTATTGGCATTAGATATTCTTTGTTTTCGACAGACAAAAAAGCACGATTTATTTCAACTTAGATGCGAAACTTAGTGTTTATTTATAGTTTATTTAAAGGTTTCTTTAGTCGTAATACTGCAGTGTTTTATGTGTGTTTAAAGGAGAGACTATTCAAAAGCAATATTCACTTACACCAGTCGTTCTACCAAACGATATGAACTGAATTTGCAGGAGTAATGGTTAAAATTCTTTCCATTTCGCTGTATATATAACGAATATAGATTCATTCTGTACGGCAATGAATTTATTCATTCAAATACACAATCAAATTTACATTCTATATTTCGATTTAATTCTGAGTCATCTACAGGAGATAAAATCGTAGCTACAAGAAATATATCTTGTAGGAATTTCATCTCCTGATCTCCTTAATATACAGAGTTTAA
>NW_021163676.1:0-20000 GCF_004324835.1 Dendronephthya gigantea | reverse complement strand
TTTTATTGACATTATCTTATCACTGTGGTAATAAGTCCGACAATCATTCAACATTGAATGCCATCATCTATCATTGCTATAAACGTGTATTGCTGAGTAGTAGTTACCAGGAAAGCATGTCCTAGGACCTGGATTTAACTCCGCATCATTTGAAAGTCTCAGTAATATTGGCACATAAACATTGTGATTGTATATAATTTGAACATACCATACGCACAAGTCACTGTTCTTTTGACTCTTAATCAATTGTTTCTTGAGATATGGCAAGCAAAATACATTAATCTAAAACATTTACAGTATTTGATTCCAAAGCTTGCCTTTCAGACAGCAGAGACTGCATGTTTCGACGGTCCAGAAAATTGTGGTGTGAACCAATCCTGGAGTGATGAACTGCAATAATGACGCCCATATATGTAGCCTTAAACTTAATATTCTGTTTGAATATATTATCAGAATGGCTGTCGTTTTATTTATACTTGCACAATGGCTGGTTTTAATTTCATTGCCTGGACAATGGCAAGGTCTGATTTCAATACCTGCACAATGGCAACATTTTTACTTGCCATATGTCAAGAACCAATTGATTAAGAATCAAAAGAACAGACAAATATTGACACAAATAATGCAACGTTGACTTTACCTTGACTTTTATATAGAAATTTGCAAAAACACAAGGTAACCATTCGAATGAAATTCTGACTAAACATTCACAATAGAATAGACGAAATTTTCCTGAAGATTTGACGAACGCACTAACAGTATGTTCGTCACCTTTTGTTTATCCGACGATTGCCAAAGATTAACGACAGACGTACGTATTCACGCAAACAGCAGCAGCAGCAGCTACCCACAAAAATATTAAAGCTTTGACGATCTATCTAACAAGAACTGTCGCAATTTTACTTGGTTGGAAGGAAAACAATCCTTTAAGGTTCAACTACGAGACTAATGTCTTTCAGGGTGTTATGTACTCGACATTCAGTGTTAAAAGATGTATATTTCATATCAGAAATAATTTATATACACATATAAATATTACGTCGTTGAATAATAATTATTCCCAACTAATTATTCCAAAGTCTCAACATTTCCTTCATTCAAGAAGATTTAATAAATGTCAGGAGAAATTATAAAGTTTTAAATGTTTTTTTTTCTCAATGTTTTCTCACAGTTATACTAAATATATTCTGGAAACTCAATCTGAATTCACTCCGCACTCTACGCACACTGCGTCCATATCTCATGATCTGGATTCCTTCTGTATTTGCGTGCTTCTCTTCTTCAACTGGTAAATGTTCTGTCTGCAGTGGTACGTGTTCTGTCTGTTGGGTATCCTCTTCTGAGTCCTCATTAAATGAGTCACACTGACTTTCATTAGTCTTTAAAAGGTGTCGTCGATTTCGTCTGAATATTCGACCATCTTGAGTCTGTACCAGATACGATTGTGGTGCCGTATCATGTTGCTCAATGTCAGTCACTCGTACCCACTTTCCTTTACTTTGCATTCTTGTGACCTCTCCTTTGCGAAGGGGCGGTAGAACTCTTGACCCAATGTCATAGTATTTCTTTTGGATTTGCTGACTAGAACGCAATTCTTTCACAACATTTTGTTGAATTTGTAGCTGTAACAATGATGTAATGGTCGGAAGACGACACTTCAATCTGCGACTCATATAAAGTTGTGCTGGCGATTTATTAACGCTATCCAAAGGACTATTACGGTATTCCAGTATTGATAAATAAGGATCTTAGCCAGTTTCATCAGCTTTCTTTAGTAATTTTTTCCTGTTTGGACTGTTCTTTCAACCTGTCCATTGGACTGAGGATACCCAGGACTCGAAGTGATGTGAAGAAAGTCCCAAACTTCGGAAAAGTTCTTGAATTCAAAACTTGCGAACTGTGGTCCATTATCGCTGACGACCTCATCCGGTATTCCATGACGGGCAAAAATTGACTTTAATGCAGTGATGGTTGCTGAACTCCTTAAACTCGGAAGCTTACCTACTTCTGGAAATTTAGAATAGTAGTCAACACACAGAGGATAGTTAGTGCTCTTGAACTCGAATAAATCAACTCCTATCTTTGCCCATGGCCGGTCTGGTATCTCATGAGGAGTCAAGGGCTGTTTGGTGTTACTGTTCCTGTTTTCGTTACAAGTTGGACACTTTGAAACCATTTCTTCGATTTCATTTCCTATGTCGGGCCAAAAGAGTATTTCACGTGCTCTCTGCTTACATTTGACGATTCCCAAATGAGCTTGATGAATTCTTTTAAGCATTTCACCTCTCAGGACCTTCGGAACAATTAACTTCTGATTTGTGAACAATAACTGGTGCATATAAGTGAGTTCATTTTGGTACGACCAGAACTCTCGAATGTCGGGATGTACTTGACTTCTCGCATTAGGCCACCCGCTCAATATTACGGTCTTCAAGTTCTGTAAGGCTGTGTCTTGATCTGTGGCATCTTGAAATTCTTTTAGTTTCCCTGGAGAAATTGGCAGTTCCAGATGCAAAAGACAAACTTCTAATTCTTCATCAAGAAGACTTTATTTCTCTTCATTTAAATGCGCTCGGCTTAATGTATCAGGGAGGTACATTTCTTTGCCAGGTTTGTAGGTTACTTCCAGACTGTAATGTTGAAGCTGAAGCAACATTCTCTGCAATCGAAGTGGCGTCTGGTGCAAGGGCTTTCGAAAGCCCTTGGCTGAGTGCGTTGGATCTCACATTTCTCACGATTCAGTTTCAAGTTCCTTTCTTGACACCGATCGAGGACAGACCTCAAGCGTTGGTTATGTTGGCTGATATTCTTCCCCCATACGAAAATGTCATCTGCGATGCATTCAACTTCATCAAGTCCTTCGAGCAGTGTTGTCATAACTTTCTGGAAAACCTCTGGAGCTGACGAAATGCCAAATGGAAGTCTCTTAAAGCGATACCTTCCAAATGGAGTATTGAAGGTGCACAATGTGGAACTGCTATCATCAAGCTCTATTTGCCACAAACCAGAACTGGCATCAAGGGCAGAAAATACCAAGGCCTTTGGAAGTCGCGATACAGCCTCTTCAACAGTTGGCAGTGGGTAGTGCTCACGTCGGATGGCTCGATTTAAATCACGAGGATCAATGCATACTCTTAACTTGTTGGGTTTAGCGACAGTTACCATACTGTTTACCCAACTGGTTGGCTCAGACTGTGTTTCAATCAACCCGAGATCTACCATCCGTTCCAATTCCTTTAGTATTCTGTGGCGCAATGCAGCAGGTACTTTTCTTGGTGGATGAATGACTGGCTTTATATTAGGATCTACTTCAATGTGATGTTTTCCAACTGACTGTATGCAACCAAGACCAGAAAATAAGTCTGGATAATGATTGAGAATGTCATCGCCACTTTCGTTGTCACCATCAGATCGATCCAAATTCATGATTCTTTCAATTAATCCCAATTCCAAACAGGTTTTCCTGCCCAGCAGTGATGGAGCATCTTCATCTATTATCTGAAATTGATTTGATAGAACTTGTTCTTTCGCTGACATTCAAATCTTGCTTTTCCAACTGGAGTGATTTTGTGCTCTGAGTAACTTACCAATCTGGCATTCGATGCAACAATCGGGAAAATGTTATTTTGAGCGATGTTATTTTGAACAATGCTGTTGTAAACATTGAGTGACATGACATTGCACTGTGCGCCAGTGTCAAGTTTAACTTCAATAGCTTTGTTGTTTATTATAATATTTTCGGTCCAGTCGTCGTCGCTAGAATTTTCCGCCATTCCGATGAAAAAATCATCCATCTCGTCTTGGGTATCAACTTGGAATGTTTGCTTATTCACTGGCTCTGATCACGATCGACAAACTCGAGCAAAATGGTTTTCCTTTCGACAATTATTACAAATCTTGTCAAAAGCTGGACAGGCCTTTTAATAACTAGAATGTTCTCCACCGCAATTTCCACACTTTCGTTGCACGTAGCCATAGTTTGACTGCTGGGTGGACTGATGTTGTTTTGAATACAACTTTGGATTTAGCGATTTACTCGGGTAAGTAAATTTAGATCTTTGCAGTGCATGAAGGGACTTGTCGTTGTCATCGTTAAATTCTTTCAACTCTCTTGCACTTGCTTCACTCGCACGACATATATCGATGGCTTTTAGTAAGGATAGGTCCGTTTCACGAAGTAATCTTGCTCGTACTTGATCACTTCTGATTCCTCCGACTATTCTGTCACGTATAAGACTATCAGTCAATGTACTAAATTCGAAATGTTTAGCTTTGTTTCTTAAATCGGTAGCAAAAACATCGATTGTCTCAGTTGGTCCTTGTGATCGTGTGAAAAATTGATGCCGTAGAAACGTTAAATTCTTTCGTGGTTCACAGTACTGTTTGAATTTGTCTTTTAAGATATCGATTTTGTGTTCATCACCTTCCTTGGCAAAGTCGAAGGCGTTAAATACGGCACGAGCTTCTTCGCCGGCTACGTGTAGAAACGTGGCACACCATAGGAAGCCCAGACAAATGAGTTGGCCACTTGACTATACAACTAGTGACGTAACTTACTATATTATTAGGAAGGATGGAAACTCTCGCTTCAATTTTCAACATATTCACAAATTAAAACACAAATTACTATAGTAAAACGGCACGTCGGCTGCTAAATGCCTACGGTAGGTTTAAGTTGAATAATCAAACTATACTTTCATGATAAAAATAGTGCTGAATTCAAAGGAAAGCGCTGGAAAACTGTACACAAACTTTGTAAATTTGCCGAAATTTTCGTGAATACATGCGGGATGTAAGTACCCACCCAAAATGGCGGCTGGCAAAAGAATCTGATTGGTCGATCACTCTTTGTTTACCTTTCTCGACCAATCAGATTGGTTTATCGAACTTTGTTTACCTTTCTCGACCAATCAGATTCTTCCGCCGCCGCCATTTTAGGTAGGTACTTACATCCCGCATGTATTCACGAAAATTTCGGCAAATTTACAAAGTTTGTGTACGTTTTTTCAGTGCTTTCCTTTGAATTCAGCACTATTTTTATTATGAAAGTATAGTTTGATTATTCAACTTAAACCTACCGTAGGCATTTAGCAGCCGACGTGCCGTTTTACTATAGTAATTTGTGTTTTAATTTGTGAATATGTTGAAAATTGAGGCGAGAGTTTCCATCCTTCCCAATAATATAGTAAGTTACGTCACTAGTTGTATAGTTAAATGGCCAACTCATTTGTCTGCATGGGCTTCCTATGGGCACACTGGACTTTCTCGCTTTTCTCTGGACTTTCTCGCCAATTTCGCTCGCAATGAGAAAAAGTTCGAAGCTTTGAATCCACTTTCGCCAATTTTCTGCTAAGTTTCCTTCCAGGCATTCCAGACAAAGTTCACCTGGAGGCTTTAATTGTTCCATTTTGTTAAAAAAAATCCGACACCTGACACCATGTTATGTACTCGACATTCAGTGTTAAAAGATGTATATTTCATATCAGAAATCATTTATATACACATATAAATATTACGTCATTGAATAATAATTATTCCTAACTAATTATTCCAAAGTCTTAACACAGGGTAGCCATTTGTCTGCTTCAGCCCCTCTAAAATTTTCGGACTTTCAAACTTTGAACACAGTGCAGTTGCCGAGAAGAAATTTTGTGAAGTTTTAAGAAATTTAGCTGTTCTAAAATGTATAATGATAAAAATGTGCGCACGACTCGAGTCACTCAATAGCATAGTCATTCGATTGCGAATGTCGCTGTTAATGCTATGAGTGTGGTTTATTGGAAAACGCGGACACCGGACAGCGGACACTTTTCAAAATTTACGATAAACATGAATTAAAACGTGTTAAAGTATGTCGTTTTATTCGTGGAATAATAACGACATCTATTTCTATTTATCCATACAAGAATTTATGTATTATCAACTTTCGAATGAATCTTCGCGAGTTCGCCGCGCTTTAAATAAAATAAATATAGGAACACTACAGGCTTTTACATTTTATTTAAAGTGCCCGGGAACGGAGCTGCGTCTTGTATACAACAAACTTGTACGATCTATCTAAAATAAACAGTCGCTATTTTACTTTTACCAGAATACAACACTTTTAGGTTCACGTCCGAGCCAATTGTCTTTAACTCAACCATGAAGAGTTATCGTGCACGAAAGTATGGGGAATGAGAATTTTAATTTGCTAACAAAAGCGACGAGAAAGGTTTTTCGTCTATTCATAAATTATAGAGAACAATGCAATGGAACAATGAAACAATAGAATAAGGCAATTGACTCCTTTAGTTAGCTCAGGGTAAAACACTAACTAGTAAAACTTTTCGTTTAATTCCCGCGTTCTTTTTTTCAGAAAAAATATTCAAGATTGATTACGGAATCATTTAAGTTTGCATCCATGGAATTTTTAAAGAAAGATAAATCGTCATTTTCCATGTACTAGAACACCTGAATATATTATTGTCCAACATAAAATTCCTAAAACGACAAAGTACATACAAGCCTATTGTAAGCTATTGCACTTACAAAAGTGATCTGTCAGGCAGAACGAAATATATGTATATTAACCAACCCAAATACACATCAAATCAAAGCAGTGTATAAAATATTCTAATTTTCTCAAAATTTAAACTTTAATGTGAAAAGCGTCTAGAATACGCCCGAATAAAATTTATCTTACAATAACAATGCTGACCTATCTTAAAAGAATATAACGTGGGCGCTAACATATTTTTTCAGGGACAAGGTTTGGCAATCTCGTGCCAATTAAAGGCGAGGATGACTGCCAGAACGACCGTTGCTGATACCACAAGTACAAGGTAAAAATTGATTGTTCTAATCTTAAAAAATATTCCTTCTAGTGACAAATTTGCGGCCGATATTAACGAAACATGACTATGCGCGCTCAAAATCTAGAAAATGCATGGCAACACTTTCTCCTCCTAAGCTTGCGGCATAACAGAAGAAACAACCGAATTGTAATTTCCCAGGCGGTGGGAAGCGCCGACCGAGGATGGTAATTCCGCTCGAATATTTTAATTACGCCTGGGAATGTAAATGCGAAATTGAGATTGTCCGCTATTAGTAATGGGGGTTTAGCGTTTTGTAAGATATGCGCACGCGTGAGTTTGAAACATGTTGAAACTGGTAACTAGCAAACGTTTGCAAACGTGCGAATAACTAAATTAAATTTTTCAGCATAACTGATATTTTGAGTTTTAAAACCTTTTTGAATTAATATTTTTCACTTGGATGATTATGAAATATACAAAAAATTGACTTTAAGAGAGAATGTAAAAGTTGCCTTCGGGTAGAAAAACATTGTTTCAAATGGACGTTTTCAAGCTTTTTTAGAGTGTTTTTGAACATGGGTAAATGAGTAGATTTTGTATTTTAAATTGTTAACGTATTTTGTAAGTGTAATAATTATGTGGATCTATCAACAAATGTATGACACCTCTCTGAATTTATTCGCAAATCTCGTTAAAATTATTTTGATTGGGAAAGCATTTATTTTGAAAAGTGAATAAAAAAAATTGAAAGAAATAAAAGAAATTGAAATTTCGCTAAAAATTGTAGTATTGAAAACTATTCGTAGTACAATAATACGATTATAATTACGAATTGAAGTTTATGAGTTCACGGGAACCAGGTATATAATCCATCGTAATTATGGCTACTCTGGTTTTAGTAAATGAAAGTAATTACCACACAAAGATTAACTTTCACGACCCAACGTTTCGACAGTCTAGTGTCTTCATCAGGGGTGATCTGATATTGAAACTCGGTTCCTTATATACTCTCAAAAAGACGTTATCTATTAATCAGATGTAAATATTCTTTTGGCAAATAGCATCCGTCATCCCTATTAAGGGCACAAAGACTCGCATTAATATGCCAGGCTTCCAAACACCGCCTTTGTCCATAACGATCATTAGTGGTAATGACTTTTGAATCGTTCCACCCAATGTTATGGTTAGTTTGACACACGTGTTCCGCCAAGGCTGATTTTGAACTGTCTAAGTTCGAAACGGCCTTTTGATGTTCTTTTAAACGTGTTCCGAACTGGCGTTTTGTTTGACCTAGATATTCTTTCTCGCAATCACCACATGGTATAGAGTATACAGCATGAGTTTTCTGTTTAGTCGCTACGCAATCCTTGGGTTTCGCGAAAATATGTCCCAATGTCTGAAAGGGTTTTAAGGCAACTTTTATACCACAATTATTCAGGATCCTCCTGATTGGTTCTGCAATTCCCTGAATGTATGGAACTATAGCAAAACCTGTGTTTGAGGATTCACCCTCTGAGGAATTGCATCTAGTTGAGACAGGGGATTTTAGACAATCGTTAAAAAGTTTCGTGGATAATTGTTCTCTCTTAGTACACTGAGGACATAATCACGCTCGTTGTCCCTAGCAACGCGATTGGATGGTAACGATTCAGCTCTTTGAAACAAAGTTTTTGCAACAGACTTTTTATGACTTTTTGGATGGTGTGAGTAGAAGGATAGATATTTGTCCGTATGTGTAGGTTTACGGTACGTAAACGTCAGTTTCTAACTGCCCTTCGATATATCTATGAACATAAGTATCCAAAAAAGCCAACTTTCCCTCACTCTCGCGCTCTACAGTGAATTGAATTGATGGCTCAATAGAATTCAAATATTTCGACCGGGGATCTCGGCAGTAATTGCTAACCGAGTAATGGAAGATGTCGAGCAAAGACCTTTAGCCTCTAGTCCGGTCAAACCTTTGTTTTGGAAACGATATGTTGACGATGTGGCCTCTGCGGTTCACAAAAATGAAGATCGATAATTTGTTGAAACATTTCAATTCTATTGAGCCATCAATTCAATTCACTGTAGAGCGCGAGAGTGAGGGAAAGTTGGCTTTTTGCATACTTATGTTCATAGAAATATCGAAGGGCAGTTAGAAATTGACGTTTACCGTAAACCTACACATACGGACAAATATCTATCCTTCTACTCACACCATCCAAAAAGTCATAAAAATTCTGCTGCAAAAACTTTTGTTTCAAAGAGCTGAAGCGTTACCATCCAATCGCGTTGCTGGGACAACGAGCGTGATTATGTCCTCAGTGTACAAGAGAGAACAATTATCCACGAAACTTTTTAAAACGATTGTCTAAAATCCCCTGTCTCAACTAGATGCAATTCCTCAGAGGGTGATTCCAAACACAGGTTTTGCTATAGTTCCATACATTCAGGGAATTGCAGACCAATCAGGAGGATCCTGAATAATTGTGGTATGAAAGTTGCCTTAAAACCCTTTCAGACATTGGGACATATTTTCGCGAAACCCAAGGATCGCGTAGCGACTAAACAGAAAACTCATGCTGTATACTCTATACCATGTGGTGATTGCGAGAAAGAATATCTAGGTCAAACAAAACGCCAGTTCGGCACATGTTTAAAAGAACATCAAAAGGCTTTCGAACTTAGACAGTTCAAAATCAGCCTTGGCGGAACACGTGTGTCAAACTAACCATAACATTGGGTGGAACGATTCAAAAGTCATTACCACTAATGATCGTTATGGACAAAGGCGTTGTTTGGAAGCCTGGCATATTAATGCGAGTCTTTGTGCCCTTAATAGGGATGACGGAAGCTATTTGTTAAAAGAATATTTACATCTGATTAATAGATGACGTCATTTTGAGAGTACATAAGGAACCGAGTTTCAACATCAGATCACCCTGATGAAGACACTAGACCGGCGTGTCGAAACGTTGGGTCGTGAAAGTTAATCTTTGTGTGGTGATTACTTTCATTTACTAAAACCAGAGTAGCGAAATTACGATGGATTATATACCTGGTTGCCGTGAACTCACAAATTATCTAGTTATAATAAGTACAAGTAATATGAGAAGCTCCCTAAAAAGTTAAAAATCTATACTAGCTAAAAGTTAAGATTGAAAGTGGTCACAGATAAGTGACCTAAACTCTGTAAATTTTTTTGCCAACCTAATTTCTATTGGGAGACTGTTAAAAATATTTTCTCCAGCAAAGCGAAAGCTTTGTTTTGCAACTTCAAGTTTTACCACAGGGTGCCCGCCTCAGCGTTTGTTATTAAAATATCGCTGTAAAAACTAATGCTGCAAAAATGACAAGAAACGACTTGCCGTTGAATTTAAAAATATATTCGACGAGAAAAATAACTTTCAGTTGAATTTAAAAAGTAAATTCCGAGGTAAATTTGACAACAGTCTACAAGAATTGCATAAGAAAAAATAAAGGCAACTTTGTTATAAACGTACATGAAGTACTTCAGCGTGGAGCCTTAAGCACTGATGTGTTCGACCGCGGGCGCAACAATTATAGGGAGAGAGAGGAAAATAATAAAGGGATGAAACATCAGAATTTGCTTTGTTTCAATGCCTTTTAAAATACATTAAAGGTGGTTGTCCACAACTTTTTTTTTTCTTAGGGGAGATGACTTTTGTTTATTGCATATTGTTATTGCACTTAGGGATAGCTACTGAAAAATGTAACTCATACACACTCAGTTGCTATGGCAACCAGGTAATTGGCCCCCAACAGTGATTTCGGAGCCTTTGTGCCAAAAAGGATTGCAGCAAAACTATTAGCTAAAACATTAAAATTTCTTCACTATTTTGACAAGTATAGCCTAAACTATGCTTTGACCTACTATAATCTTACAAGAGTCATCATTCATAGTGACCTCTCACTGGTAAATTATTGCACGGCAATATATAAATAGTGCTGCATCAAGGATGTCACTCTGGATACATTACCCCTAAACACCAGGTAATAAGTCAAAGCACAGTTTAGATCAACAAGAGTATACCCTGAAAATTTCAAGGCAATATCTCAAATACTTTTTGAGATATTGTTTTTCCCGTATGCTAAATGCAGTTCTGAGAAAACAAAGTTAAAAGTTTAATTAGGGTAAGCGTCTTCTAAAAATCCAGTCAATTTAGGGTTTATACCCAATATAAAAGCTAAAAACCCCCTGGCAGGTAAGTGTCTCCCTCTTTTTCTTTATTTTTGTCACTTTTGTGCTTTCTTCTCCCCCTTAGTATCTTCCGCCTCATCTTCGTTTTATCACCCTCCTTCAGATTTGCTGACTTGACCCGTCTGACGTCCCTCTCATGACATGCTTCTTCACAGTACTTTCCAGGTGTGATGTGCAGTTGCTTAAGAACTTTAAAGTGAGCAACAGCATCATACACAGCTAAGGAAATCACTTGGCTACCAACAAAAACCTGTTTTGGTACACGTTCCCATATCATCGCATTTAAGGATTCATTCCGATTCTGGGTTTTTCCATGGAGACAACGTTCCAAAAGGCTGGGCTCACTTAACCTGGCAAATATGGGCTTAACCTCTGCGATAACATCCTTTGGAAGACCTTTGCCAGGCTTATAATCTTTTGTCCCGCAAGCCACGTCCCTCTTGAAACCACACCAACTCTCTTTTCCATCGGGACAGTGAATGTGATAGTTATGATTCGCTGATGAGGCACAATGAAATAGGGTGGCGTGGATTGCCTTTTTCATTGCATCTAAGTTCCCACTGTTGCTTCGAATTGCGATGCCAAAGTAGTTTTGGAGCTTATCGATCATGACATCCGTAAGCCGACCTTTCCCACCCAAGCCTTTTTTTCTTTCTTCAGTTTACGAAGGGCTGTGCCGACTCTTTTTTGTACGTGGCCAACACATTCTTGCTTTACAACTGTTACACTGTCTTGACTGTAGGTGTCCTTCACAGCAGGAAAGCTTTTGCTATCGCCATCCCATAAAATTCATTATAACGAAGGTTGTTTTTCTCCTTGGAACGTTGAAACATCCTCTTCGCGCCTTCAGGTTCCATCGCTGGAGCAGAGCCTTTGTAGTTGACTGGACATTTCAATGCATGGTCAGCTTTCCCAGCAAGGTGCTCCAGACTATTTTGGTCATCCCCTTCATGCTTTTGACATATCTTGCAAACTTTACTTAGAGGCTCAACATCCAGGACTTTGCCGGTATCCATAAATATAGCCGTTACACAACCATTTAATGATTGGAAGCCTCGTCGTTGCCATGTTCCGTCACAGGAGACTCCACAGTCAGCTGTGCCGTCAGCATCAGTTCCTTTCAAGTTTGCTATTTCTTTAGCAGCGGCAGACATTGTCTCAGAGGCAACTTGTTTTGCAGCAAGTAGAAGAGATTTGTTGTGGGCTGAGTATGGAGTTGCACGTGGAGGTGGTGGCATGTTCATCGTACCACAAAAGCGTCTGGCCTGTGAAGCTCCACAACCAATTGTTCTCATAGAATATACAAGCCTTTTGTTCACTTCAAAAGAACAGTTATTCCTTTCAGACGTGTAAAATTCATTTTCCCAGCGACATGATGCACAGCGCAGGACCAAACACGAAGCCAAGCCTTTTCTTTTCACATATTCTTCAGTAACTTGTAGTTCGAACTCGAAGCAACTGCTACAGGGTAATCCAGTCAAAACTTGAGACAATATTTCCATATTAACAATACGGAAACCAGCGATACTTTCCTTTTGCTGGCTCATACGCCTTTTAGTTGACGGGTCCAGTCTAATTTTCTTTGCCGAAGCAGACGGTCCACATTGCTCGGATGTGGTTTGTTGACTTTGGTCACTTTCAGACGTTGTTTCTTCGACAGAAATGCCTTCCTCCGTCATTTGTTGTAGCCTCGTATACTTATTGCCAACGAATTTTCTCTTTTTCCTATATCCAGAGCGGGTTTTGCCCATTTTAGACAGAGGATTGAGAAGGATTGCAATCTTAAATTTTTGTCAACCAATATGGCGTCGCAGAAAGAAGCTTTACATAAAATGCGTGTAATACTTCATGAAAATGCAAATATATTTCACAAAACTACAACACGTAGGGAGGGGAGGGACAGTAGAATAAGAATAATTTGCACAGAATTTTGGCTACACAAATATTGAGCGATTATTGGTTGCTTTCGTGAACAACAACGCGTTGCTACGGGCGTTGCTAAGGAAGAAATAATCAATATACTTTTATAAAACAGCAAAAATATAGGTTTTTTGCAAACAATTCGAAAAAATAAAGGTCAGATCCTCGAAGAGAAGTGTTCAAAGTACCCTTTTCATCAATTTTAAAATTTAAAAAATTTTTGAAAAATTTTGTGGATAACAACCTAATGAACTACAATTATTAGAACAATTGAGCGAAATTTTTACAGTAGTAATCCTTCAACGGTCGTATAAGTCAAAACAACGGAAATGTTTCTTTGTACATGTAATTTTGCCGTAAAAGTATTCCCCTTATTTTCACGATATGTGTTCCGCAAGTAGCCAGGAAACTACGTCATCATCGGATCATCGCCTACTGTTCGGAATACTGCGAGAGCTTGCGAGCATTCAACGAAAATCATAACAAAAAATTTGGCGAGAAAGTTCTTTGATAGTACCACTGAGCTATATAATAATTCCTGGAGAACCGGCTCCTGATCAGAAAGTGAAGCAACAAACATGGCGGATTTTGAGCTTTGTGACGTCACCTGGTCCCCTTTGCTCATGGTAATTACCACTGACATACTGCGATACAAAGTGAAAAACTATGTGTCTCCCTCCTGGTTTTTACGAAAATATTTTTGATTTTTGGTATATATTTTTTTCGTATTTGCTCTAAAAAAGATAAAATTGTTTATCTTTTTCAACGTTCGACAAAGTAAATGGAGAAGCGGCTTCTTGCTCTACATATGACGTTGTAAATGGCTTAATTCACTTATCGGGAAAGCTATTTTTGCCTCAGGTGAGCCGGTTTTCAAAATATTTTCCTTTTTGCCTTCGGACTATAGCATAAACAACTGCAAAAGCGTCTGGATAAATAGTTATATGTTTTTATTGGCCTTTTTGTTCTTTAGTACGTGACTTAATTACGATAGGATTCATAGGAAAACTTTTTTGTGTCAGGCGAAAGTTATCAGCAATTAATGTTTTGAATTTTGAGGTGCTGACTGCTGATACAAAATATTTCACTCTAAGATTCAACCTCTGGTAGACTTGTAGCAGCTGTTAAAGGTTTAATATGTTATCTTGTTTGCCTTGTCAAAAGTCAATTTATCATGGTTTAATGGACTTCTTGCAAAATTGTTTATAATCAATCTACATTTAATTTGCTCTTAATGATGATTAGTATTATTGTTATTCTCTCTGGGTGCAGAGTACTGTATATATTGAATACAGTTAATCTTAATAAGATCTCCATTTTTCAGGATGAAGATGCTATAGAATTTAACAAGAGATGGCTTGTTATGCAAATTACTGGAACATTGTACTGATAATTTCACTATATAGACTTGTTGGCTGTTGTTGGCTGTTGTTGGCTGACATTTTTTTACAATGGTTTTTCCGATTAAAAAATAAATAAATGCATAAAAACATGCATTAATTGAGCAGTGTGTCTTCAATCTGCAACAACTTTTATAATTTCCTGGACAATGCATTTCCCCACACACCATTAAAGGCTAAAATTATTGGGCTAATCAGGGTCTTTGGATAATAGACTGACTAATGGAGGGGTGAACAAGCACAGTTGCATTTTTGTGAATTCATTAGGCTATTGTATTTTTACTACTCCTGCTATTAGGCATAATTTCATATCAAATACAAATCATCAATGACTGAATCATCAATCAATGATCAATGACTCCTTTACAGGTTTAAACTAAGGTGCATTACAAAAAGCGTATACATCGTCTGTAGCTCATTGAGGCACAAGGTATGACCTATGCCATGTAAATATCACTTCTGGTTATAACTATTGTATCCCTCCCACTCAGTACAATTGCTAATCTGCTGCCCAATATCTTGCATGAGCTTAGGCCTTGATTCTTTGGATTTAATATGCACAGGCATGGACACAAGACAACATAACTGGATACTTTCTGTAATCTTTTACTTCAGGGTTTAAGAAAAATCAGATTGGTATCCATAAAAGACATTAAAAAATTACGACAATACCAAAAAAAAATTTTATACAGTAATGTATATTGAAATTGAAAACAAAGAAAAGAGAAAAAACCTGTCAGCTTCATATTATTGTAAAATTTTCGACTTTGTCCACGTATTAAATTTTTTTTATGTTCGCCCAATATTTGTTTGTTTCGGCATTGGCAAAAACAGTACCTATGACTGGTACATAACCGAAATAAACGCTTTATTACGCGTTAGGTAAAAAATATATCGAAAAAACAGAACAACAAGGTTTCAAGGCAGTCGGAAGAAACAAAAATACAAAATATTCATAAAAACCATTTGGGGGATTACTGTATCGGGCTCAGAATTGAGCCTGGTCAGTGGTATTACCATGGGCAAAGGGGACCAGGTGACGTCAAAATGACGTCACAGAGGCCAAAATCCGCCATGTTTGAGCAAAAACATTAGGACTCCATATATATATATATATATATATATATATATATATATATATATATATATATATATATAATATATATATATATATATATATATATATATACCTGTATATATATATATATATAAATGTTTCACCATTTCAAGAGTGGATTTGATAGTAATGACAAATCCAAGGACAAATGTCCTGCGTTGATGATTGATGATGGGTTTGCCATCATGAGACTTCAGACTGAGCAAATATTTAGCGGTTGATTGGAGTGTTGCTTGCCATCCACTCATATCAGACAACTTCAAAGGTTTCTTGAAGGCTTTACCATGAGGATTTCGTGAATTGAGCATATCAAACAGCCTATCTATGATTCTGACGAATGTAACTGTCGCTTCACTGCCTTCAAACTCAGGCTGCTTCTGAACAATGTTCATGAAATCAATTGCATCTGCTACTGAGGCACTGAGTGTTTGGGCTGCCAAACTCACATTCATCTTGTGCTTTTCAAACTGTACATGGTTGTTGGACAGTTTGTTGCCGAGTTTCATCCCTTCTTGTTCTTGAGCCAGATGAAGCATGTCAAAGAACTTCCATCGGATGAGGTCTCCATCACTCGACTGGATTATGCCAAGATATGCCAGGGCGTTTCTTGCAAGTTTCAGCATTTGGCAGGCATCTAAAATGCCAAAGACGTCTTCACCAGTTTCTGGATGTTTAAACTTTGTCAAAATATCTTCATAGGTGTTCCCAAATCGACATCCAAGCTTCTTGAATGTAGAGATGTTGGTTGAGGTACCATCCGATGTGACACACCACACTTTAAAACCAGAATCACTTGCCTTTGCCAGTGCCATCTTGATTAATTTTGCCTGGACAGTTGCATTGGCTTTATCTCTTAGGAAATACATAATTGGTTGTTTCCAATGGCTTCTTAACCCGACTAACAAAAACACCAGGGCTTCGGATGCAATAATTTCAGGAGCTTCGGGTAGACCATAATCAACATAACCACTGTACTTGTCATTTGCTGGCTCCCACTGGACTTGCTTGCGTATGGCTAGTGCATCAAGAACCAAGCAGCAGTCTTTCTTATCAGGACTTGACTTTGCTTCCTTCTCCAAGATTTGAAATGACTCACCAATGAAACCTGGTTCACAATCCACGTTCCTTGCCCATTTCCTGATTAGAGATGGATTTGGGAGTGGCATGATTGATCGGACATATACATAGGCTTTAGGGGAGTAATAGCTGAGTGTCAGTGCAAACTCTTTAACAGTGTTGTCATATCGCCTTCCTTTTGATGCCTTTCTTGAGTTTGAAACCATGTTCTTGAATATGGATCCCTTCAGACCATCAAATTTGTTGTGTAGTTGCTCCTCTTCAGACAGACTGATTAGTGACTTCTTCTTCAATTCACAAATAAGCTGTTTCATGTTTGTTATTGACAGTTTATTTCTCCGCAACTTCTGTTGTAACATTTTTATTTTCTTATTTTTTTTCAAAATTTCTCTATCTTTCTCCACAAGGACATCTGTTAAAAGGTTTTCAGATTCAGTTACAGATTCAGGAGACTCTGATGACACATGTGCTTGGCAGGCTGAAGGAGAATGAAGTGCATGTTCAGGGCATATTGCAGTGGCATCTGAAGTTAATGACTCCATGTCTGATGTTGAAGATGATTCAGGCAACTCTGGAAACACAGGTCCTTGGCAGGTCGAGGAAGCATGAAGTTGATTTACAAGTGAAGTTAGGTCATGTTCAGGGCATATTGCAGTGGCATGTGAAGGTAATGGCTCCATTGCTACCATGTCTGATGGTGAAGATGATTCAGGTAACTCTGGAAACACAGGTCCTTGGCAGGTCGAGGGAGCATGAAGTTGATTGACGAGTGAAGTTAGGTCATGTTCAGGGCATATTGCCGTGGCATTGGAAGGTAATGACTCCATTGCTACCATGTCTGATGGTGAAGATGATTCAGGCAACTCTGGAAACACAGGTCCTTGGCAGGACGAAGGAGCATGAAGTTGATTGACGAGTGAAGTTAGGTCATGTTCAGGGCATATTGCCGTGGCATTGGAAGGTAATGACTCTATTGCTACCATGTCTGATGGTGAAGATGATTCAGGCAACTCTGGAAACACAGGTCCTTGGCAGGTCGAGGGAGCATGAAGTTGATTGACGAGTGAAGTTAGGTCATGCTTAGGAAGGGATGCATTAAAAACTGAGGGAACAGCATTATGTTTAAGCCGTTTACTTCTATCATGTGTGAAGTCAGTCTTTAAAAAATGTTTGCTGCAAATGTGGCTAAATTGGCTAGCTTTCAATTTATTTCTTTGACCATCGTTTTTGTTGATAGAACTTTCCCATTTTTCAAGCAGTTGAGAATTCTTTAATGGAAACCTAATGAATGTACACAAGTGCTATTAGAATAATATAATTTTTACAACATGAACTCAAAATTATGCATAATTTTGTTTCACTGTTTTTGAAACTGCTATTCTGAACACAATAGACCTTTTCAGATTGTATGCAAATTAACCGTTTTCAAATCACATAGTCTGAAATGGTTAAGTTTTATTGGCTTTTCCATAGTCACAACATCTGAAATAGGGTTAATTTTTATGCAAGCTGAAATGGTCCATTGTATGTAAAGATCAGCTACATCAGCTTACTAACTTAAAAACTCTTTTGCAGGCCACTTAAGTAATGCATTAAACATCTGTTTCTAAAATATCATTTCTATAACCACATATATCCTCTTGTTCAAAGCTTCAATAAAGAAAATATTTTATTTGCATATGAAAACTTTCCAGTGTGCTGTTAGAAAGTTGCTTGCAAATTTTGTCCAAGCTTGCCAGCTTTGGAACAACTGGTCTCAGGAAGGCATCATACTGCATGTACCTGCATCTCAAATTCATGTACATGTCAGCTTGCAAAAAAAATAATTGAACATCAATAGCCTCAGCAACACCTACTAGTTAGTTGATTTGAGGGTGGTGAAAATGAAATGTTTTGACAAATATGCAGCACAGAACTGGGCCGTTGATATGAAATTGCACATATTTGGAACCAAGCAAAAAGATAACACAGGGTGAAGAACTAACCACTCCAATTACAGAGTCTTGATTTCAGGGTGACCACCATTCAAGTCTATGATTCACAAAAAAACCCAATGCCAAGAATATATAGTTTTTTTAATGAAGTAAATTTTGTTTCAATGGACATGATTATATAAAATAAAATTATAAGTATAATATAAATCATATACAAATATACATCATGAAAACTCTGAGAGTCTAACTAAAAATACTAAAAATAACAGTTCGCTCTACAATACAATGGTTTTCGACTGTGCAAATGTTATCATATGTTATAAAAATTTGGTTGTCTGCTATAGTGCTACTAATAAAATCTCAGCGATGCAAGTGAGCATGCAGCATTGAAGTCATTTAGTCATCTACTGAAATTAAAGACAAATATACAAGTTTTCATGCTAACTTGCTTCTTCTCGTCGTTGCGTTGACGGCTTTCCCTTTGGAAATGTTGCGGACAAAAACATTTAAATTTCAACCCGGAAAAAACACACATCCAGTCGAAATATAATTTGAGTCGCTGTTGTTTGTGTTTGTAACTCATCGCCATGTTGAATAGTTTTTCATGTTTTGAATTATGCAAGGCGCTTTTGGGCGGGAAATTTTCAGTGTTTAAATATTCAAAACAAATATTATTTGAATTAACTACCAAAACAATTAAATTGAAACACTTTCTCCCTTTTTGAAACAATTTCGGTGCGACGAACAAACGTTTTAAAAACTTGCAGCAGACTTACGAGAAATGGCGAAGTCAGTTTACCAACCTGGGGCCGGTTGTATCAAGCCCGTTTAGCTTAAACGGTGGATAAGTTCAAAATAGAAAGCAAGTCTGCCGTTTTATTCAACAAGCAAACTAAATGTTTTTAATCTTAATACAAAGATATTGTTTACAACTACATATTCAGTGCATAATATTCAAGTTGACTCATTCAAGAGAGATGTAAGAGTGTTATTTAATTTTGACTTATCCACCGTTTAGGCTAAACGGGCTTGATACAACTGGCCCCTGTGAAACGAAATTAGCTCGTGACTTGCTCCGTACTGCTTGCGTTTGCACGAAGAAACGATGCAATATATCGGCATTTTTTTTGGCTAACTTATTAAGTTCGATACCGGTTTCTTCATGTTTTCTTAATGAAGACGTTTTCCTCACCCTTTTTTCCAAAAGCAAACACAATACAGTAGATTTTAGGATTACACAGTTTGCGCCCAAAATGTATTGCATTGAGTTTGTTATCTTTTTCGTGATTGCATTCAAATTTATACTGGCCGTGTAACGGTTTGCATTCAGGGACTGAGACTGACGTACAAACCGCGTGATTCTGATGTTTGGGAGACTGAAACTGACGTACAAACCGCGTAGGAAGACTGGGCGTTACGCTTCATTTTTCGCGCGCTTAAAGTATGGAAGTTATCATTCCAGATATAAATATATATAATATATATATAATATATATATAATATATATATTATATATATATATATATATATATATATATATATAATATATTATAT